>NC_068997.1:47145713-47152003 GCF_001194135.2 Octopus bimaculoides | reverse complement strand
ATATATATATATATATATATATATATACATATATATACATATACATATAGTACAGTACAGCATGTCGTTTCCAAATTTCTGCCAAAGAGAATTGCGTCATGGTGCTGTTTTTATCACAGACGGTGCCCAACTGACCCTACCATACTGTGTAATCGATAAAATTAAAAACAAACCATGCGCATGCACGAAATTAAAAATATAAAATGGTGACAATTTACCCATCGTGCCCTGTATACACACACACACACACACACACACACACATACATATATATATACATATCTATGTACATATCTATATACATATACATATCTATGTACATATCTATATACATATATGTATATGTGTGTGTGTGTGTGTGTGCGTGTGCGTGCATGTGTTAGCTTGTTTTTATATGTCGTCTTTTTCTGTTATTCTCATGTGAAACCTTCATGATTTTTGTTGATTTGTCATTAAAAAGTCCTCCACCTTCTGCACCCGAGGCAATAACAGAAAGCATTATTATTGTTGTTGCCACTGCTCCTTGTTGATGTCCATGTTGTTGCTTTCGCTGTTGTTATATCACTGGCTTTACTTCATTCTCTCCTACAAAATATTTTCACACAAAAGACGAGAAAAAATAAAATGACTGAGCAGACGATCAACTTTCCTAAGATTTCCTACATCTTTGACAAACTTAGTAGCAATTTATTGTCTACCACATAACTTCTGCACCGATATCCCATAAATTATCACATGAAGATTTGGAGACAATGGAATAACTGTGTAGCATGCCAGGATGGAAGTAGGTTTAATGACATTGCGAAGCCATAACTATTTTCGTTTCCTTTACAATGGAGAAAAATTTCTAATCAATTTACAGACTAAACAAATCTAGGTCTTGTTATTAAAAAGAAATTGACCAATCATATGAGCGTATACATTTGTTTATTTTTTTTATTTATGGAGAATGAAGGACCCATTTTCTTCAAACTGTATAACATTTGTCGCTACTTATCTGTCTGTCTAAATGGTTTTACCTTATTTTTCCATCTCAGTCACACTCCATCTCGCTATCTATCTATCTATCTATCTATCTATCTATCTGTCTATCTCTCTGTCTGTCTGTCTATCTATTTATCATTCCTTCTAGCAGTATTTATCTCTTTCTCTCTCACCCTCTCTCTCTCTCTTCATATACATATGTGTGTGTGCGTGTGTACAATATATATATATATATATATATATACATGTCTATGGATATGTATTCATATATGTATATATATGTGTGTGTATACATGTATATAGATATATATTTATACATATTATATACGCACACACATATATATAGATATACATATATATATGTTTATATATTATATATAGAGATAGATGTAAAACTGTTTATCTATCTATCTATCTATCTTGAATATTTTTGTGTTGGACATTGCTTCGTACGACAGCATTTATTTAATTCTAACTTCAATCATTAAGTACTCAAGCAAACATTCCGTCCATCTTTTTTTCCTTTTTTCTTTTAGTAAAGATTAATTTCGTTTTAATTCGGGTTTTATTCGAAGACTACAAATCCTATCCATCACAGGAACTGTAAAAATCTGCAAAACGTTCCAGAAGTTTATCATTTAAATATATATGAGCATGTCTAGATATGCAATGCAACTATAGAAATGAGAATACATACATAAAACAAAACATACAAACCTGCACACATACATACATGCATGCAAAAATACCCCGTTGTTGATGTTGACATTCCATTGAATTGGATGTAGGTTAGAAACCGGCTCTTTCTCTATTGGCAAGAAATCGTGAAAGAAAACTGAATAATGACAAACATACATATAAACACATACATACACACAAACATACATAATCCTTTCTACTATAGGCACAAGGCCCCAGTGTTTCACTAGTACTTACCCTATCGACCTCGAAGGGATGAAAAGTAAAGTTGACCTCGGCGGAATTTGAACTCAGAACGTAGAGATGGGCGAAGTACCGCTAAGCATTTCGTCCAGCGTGCTAACGACTCAGCTAGCTCGCCGCCTTTACATACATCCGTAATGATGGTTAAAACAAGATGTTTTTCTTTAAAACCTTGCTACCATGTACCGTGGTCGGTCAAAATGTATTCTAAATTAAAAAGAGGAGAACATACATACATACATATATACATACTTACATACACGCATGCGTATGTATGACTGTATATGTGTGTATATTTATATACATATATATACATATGCATATACACACATACTTATATGCAAATATTTATATATTTATACATTCATATATTTATATTTATATTATATTTATATGCTATATAGGCACACATATACACGAGCCATTAAACAAATCTTTATAGTTACAGCACATTTGCTACAAATAAAATAACTTTTAAATATTTTTATATATAAAAATATTCCATCTTTCTTAATCGGGTTTAAGTTTTATTATTATGAACAACAACAGTTAAGTGTAGTGGAATAAAGAGGACTCAGCTTCCTGCACTCTTTCACCTGAACATTGTATCACCAGCACCACCATTACCAAAATTGCCACCACTGCTACACCACGCTACGAAAAACACCACCACCATCCTTCTCTTCCTCCTCCTCTTGCTTCTGCTCCTACTCCCCCTCCTCCACATCATCATCGTCGTCATCATCATCAGCAGCAGCATCGTCGTTATCATCGTCTGTCGTCATCGTCGTCGTCATCATGCTGTCATAAATAAGAAACAAAGTACCCTGTCATAGATAAAATCTTGATTGGTTGAGCCTGGTAACACTCTCTTTGCCATTCTCTCTCTCGTTCTCCTTCTCTCTCTTTGTCCCTCTCTCTCTTTCTCTCACTATATATCTATCTCTTTCTCTATCTCTATTTCTTTCTATCTCTCTCGCGAACACGTTCTATTTTTACTCTAAGCCGTAATTATATTTAAGTGACTGCCCCAAAAAAATTAAAACCTTTTGCTCTCTGGAATTTGAAATACAATAAATGCAAAGTGCACAGTCTTCGGGAACAGAACAGTTTAAATAATTAGTAATACATGAATGAACTCCAACGATTTCTTTATTTCTAAGGCATAAGATATCCATCTAAAACTCTAAATCGGCAGTAACAGTAAGTTTAAGTTTCGCGACATGCGATAGCCAGGCGCTGATGTTAAACAGTGTGATGTGCGAAGCCTACGCACTGAGGACAATTACCAACAACAACGATGAGGACAACACCAAAAACAAGTAATTTGGCGTAGAAATGTATAAGAAAGGAATTTTGCTATCGCATAGTTGAAACGCATTCTATGTCCATGTATATCTCTCTGTGTCGTTTATTATTTTTCTGTTACTTTCCTTGCTTATTTCTTTCGTTTTATATATTTCCCCTATTCTTCTCATAATTCGTTCTTTTAACTTTTCGATCTACAGACCTCGTCTTTTCTGTTATTGCCCTTACTTTATTATTTTTTTCTCATCATATTCGTCTGCTCATTTATACCCCAGCATCTAATGTTGCTAATATCGTCAAACTGAACAATATTATCGGAGGGTAATGAAATTGTAATATTTGGTCGATGACTGATAAAGGATTGAGTATGTCTGCGTTCGTTGATTGCGTGTTTTTTCATGTTCTTTTGTATGTTCCTTAATTGTACTTCTCTACCGCGTTTTTGTTATTATTTAATAATAACAAGGTAGTTATCAAGGCTGGCGCTAATAGCAGCAAAATATGGTAAATGCAAGAAAGTACGTGGTAAGTAGACGGAGATCCTATACTCTGTGGCGCTGAATTAAACTTATTCTGTAAACAAGAAAGCAATAATCAAAACCTACTCCTCTAAACGAATAACAAGAAAACCTACCCTTACGAGGTCAAGTGAGCCGCTAAAAATAGTAGTTAAATTTCCTTCAAATTTCTTCTCCCTACTGTTGTCCTAGATGATGATGATGATGATGACGAGGACGACGACGACAATGATCACAACGTCAATAATGAGGGAGGATGAGGGCCAAGACGATGACGACGATAGCTAAGATGAAGATGATAAAGTTTCTAATTGGTTTCGACGTAAAAGTGTTCAGGTTTTCGATCAACTCGCCGATCTATTCACTGTTTTAGCGTCGGAAATTGCCGAGTATTCCAGATATATGTGTGTTATCCGGCAGTCATTCTCCGGTAGAAACAGTGTAGCGAAAGGATATCAATACAAGATTGTCTAATTACATCCTTTTGACGGGCTTCCACTCAGTTTCTATCGACAGAAATTCGCACACAAGGCTTGAATTGGCCCAAAGTTAAGATAAACACATACCCAAGATACCAAGCTGTCGGATCTAACTCTCAGCCGCATGGTTGCGAAGCAAGCTTCTTAACCACTTTGTTATGTCTGCGTTCTAGATATATTGCAGGAATCAAAATCACGGCTTTTCATCATAAATCTTTTTGGTTAAAGCCGTCCTGGGACTAAACAATAAAAATAACAGTAAGAACAGCAAAAAATATCAGGTGATTTATTCAATAGAGATAACCAGGAATCGATTACCAATTAACAGTGAGTTTTTTATTGTACGAAAGCAATAATCATATATATTCTTTGTTTGGCCAATCCAATCTTATCGTTGAATAAATTTGTTTTATTTATCAATTGTAAAATAATACAATTTAAAAAAATCTTTGCTTCTAGAACCGTCAGTGAATTGGAAGAATTTCGATACTGTGAAGTTATTTAATAAAGAATCAAGAATTTATTTGATCATCGAATTGCGAAAACAAGCAGCCGAACGATTTACATTCGTTTCTAAGTTTTGAGACGTAGAAATAAATTCTAGAGATCTGTGCTACAATGTGACATAGGGCAATGGGGTTAAGCGGAGTTCAGTGTCTAATTAAATATACGGGTTCGCATCATAACTCACTCACAGTCTGTGATGGTCTTCTCGCGTCCGAATGGACACGAAAGTGTTGAATATGGCTTTACCCGTATATATTTCATTCAGCATTGTTTCATGAGACATCAATTATTTAATTCTAGCTTCATCAAGTTTGACGAATGTCAGCATACTTTCCGTATGCTATTTTAATAATAATAATTTCAGTCATGCCGGGCTAACGGAGACAGGTTAGGTTTTTGAAGTTAACAAAGTGAAACAAAATAGAAACGCATGCGTCCTCGAATCTACTGCTATCTTTCACACCCCTTTCTTATGTCTTTACAGATATCTAAGAGGGTAATTTTCTCCTTGGGTCTATCTCAGCAGTGACATGCCTTCTCATGGTTGAGTGCACTCCAACGTGTTGAATATGATTCAACTTCATGCGATATCACATCACATACATACATGTGTGGTTTGTGTGTGTGTGTGTGTGTGTGTGTGTGTGTGTGTGTGTGTTTTGGGTGTATGTGTGTGTGTGTGTGTGTGTGTGCACTCATGCCTTCTTACATTATTCTTTTCTTTACTTCTTTCCTTTTCTCTCTTTAATCATTACTGTATTCTTATTCTTTGAATCTACTCAAGATATACAAAACCCAGTATATTTATGAATCTCTATGCAGTGACAATGGTATTTAAATAGTCTTTGCTGTTCCGACCAAACACTTCTCTAAATATGTATACACTAAGTAAAAAAACCCAGCTTCAAAAATTAATCTTATAAAATGATAAGCATTAACTTTATTCCTCTGTGACCTATTGTTCTTTATGTGTATGTCTGTGAGTTGCTGTTTCCGAGCTACAGGAATATTGCGATATTCTACCAGATTGTCTGTCTCAATACATAGGTGAAATGACCCAAGCTTCCACGTCTTAATTTAGTCATTCCGTCATGAAGAAGTCACTATGGGTTGTTGTTAATATGAATTAATATTACATAATCAATGCTTACGGCCATATTCAGGCGTAGCTAGACGCAGGTGTGATAGCATAGTAAAAAGCTTGTTTCTCAACCACATAGTTCCGAGATCAATCCCACTACATGCAAACTTGGACAAATGTCTTCTATAGCCTCAGACCGACCAAAGCCTTGTGAGTGGATATGGTAGACGGAAACTGAAAGAAGCCCGTCGTAGATATATTCTTTTATTCGTTTCAGTCATTTAACTACAGCCATGCTGAAGCGCCGCCTTTAGTCAAGCAAATTGACTCCAGGACATACTCTTTGTAAGCCTAGTACGTATGCTATCGGTCTGTTTTGCCGAACCGCTAAGTTACGGGGACATAAACACACCAACATCAGTTGTTAAGCGATGGTGGGGCAAACACAGACACACAAACATATACAAACAT
>NC_068997.1:47143020-47145301 GCF_001194135.2 Octopus bimaculoides | reverse complement strand
ATATATATATATATATATATATATATATATATATATATACGACAGGCTTCTTTCAGTTCCCGTCTATCAAATCCACACACAAGGTTATGGTCAGCCCAAAGCTATAGTAGAGGACACTTATCCAAGGTGCAACACAGTGGGGCTGAACCATATGCCATGTCGTTGGTAAGCAAGCTACTTACCACACATCCAATCCTGCACTTAGACGTAGCCGTGACAGTGTGGTATATATATATCTATGTATATATATAGAATCATTAGCACGCCACGCAAAATGCTTGGCGGCATTTCGTCCGTCTTTACATTTCGAGTTCAAATTCCACCGAGGTTGATTTTGACTTTCAACCTTTCAGGGGTCGATAAAATAAGTACCAGTTGTGCAATGAGATCGATGTAATCGATTTACCGCTTTCCCCGAAATTGCTAGCCTTGTGCCAAAATCTGAAATCAATATTACATAATTAATTTTTTTGTTCATAGTCCCCACTTTGATAAATGAAATATCTGACCGATATATTATTGAAACGACCGTAACCAAAAAATGTGATACCAAACCTCCAATCGTTTAGCTGCTACACACACGCCCACGCGCGCGCACACACACACATACACACACAAGGACGGACACATACACAAACAGATGCACACATATATATGAATGTATATATATATGTATATATAGGTATAAATGTATATATCGATAAATATATATATATCGATAAATATATATATATACACACACACACACGCACACGCAATACACATAAATACCTACATACATGCATACATACATACACATAAATGTATATGCACACATCCGCGCACATTCGCACCCATCATACATCTGACAAATACGGTTACAAGTAGAACAAAAGTAGAAAGAAGACTTTTATGTAAATACTGTCATTTACATTAAATAAAAACATAATCATTTCCTAGATCGAAATGAAATGTTTAAAAATGTGTTCCTTCTACCGCGACATAGGCTGCAATCTCTTACAATCTTTTAAGTACCGATTCGCAAGCTTTGAATCATAAATCAGCTGTCATGTGTTGTAAAACACACACAAAAATAGAAAGGAAGATGACACAGTACAGCCGGAACGTTTCTGGTATTATGTCTATGCAAAATGGCTGAACTGAGACTAAATGATATCAGCATTTAACCTGCTGGAAAGTATGATCGAATGTCCGAATGAATTGTGAATGAGAGTTCATGTCTGAAGTCGAGTGTTAATTTCGTTTTTATAGAAGTGAAATTTATGGAGAAGCTAACGTCTAAGTTCATATTGGTGTGTGTATGTGTGTGTGTGTGTGCGCGCGCGTTTGTGTGTGTGTGTGTGTGTGTGTGTGCGTGTGTTGTTGTAAAGCTTAAGAGGTTAAAAGGTTTCACATGAGCAAATTTATATTAAAACGCAAGGAAAATTCTTTCAGGAATTTGTCCTGAACGAAAGAAAGAAAATATTTATATGTTCACCAAAATATGCTATCGGTTTCATTCAGTTCATACGATTTAGTCATGCTATTGTTGAAGGGAAATTAAACTGAAGTAAATTAAATAAACTTAATCTTCTATGATATCACTTCTGGAAATTGACGTTTTTATACAGGTAGATAGATATTCATTTATGATTGTATGTATGTTCAAACACACACACACACACATATTTATATATTGTGCGGCAGATACCATGAGAGAAACCCTCATATGGTCTTTTGGTGTAGAATGCACGCTTGGTTTTGTTATATTGTTATAACGTCATGGGGGAGTTAAATCCCCCACGAACTTCAACGCAGAGACCACCAAATCACGTGATTTCGATCTTCCGTGATTCCATCGGTGATAGCAACTCATCTCTCCGCTAGCGATATAGAGAAAGTCAGAAAGGTATTGCTGTCGCGATTTGCCAGTTAGCGTGTTAAATATATATATATATATATTAGCGAGATAAGCAGTATTAATACCGAGAAATAATATTTATTCCCAGTTAGACGTGAAGGTCCTGCTAGAACAAACTTTCTTCATCTTCTTCTTCTTCCTCTCCTTCTTCTTCCCCTCCATCTTCTTCCCCTCCTTCTCCTTCTTCTTCGGCTGCTGTTGCCTTAACCATCAAACTCCTGAATCGAATATATCTCAGCACCCATAAACACAATTTTTCAGATTTGCATCTACCTACCTTACAATCCTTCACAAAGAAAAAGAGAGAGAGAGAGAGAGAGAGAGAGAGACAAACTAAACAAAAAAAGAAAGGAATGAAAATTCTTCAAATAATATGCGAAG
>NC_068997.1:47141345-47142418 GCF_001194135.2 Octopus bimaculoides | reverse complement strand
TATATATATATATATATATCATCATCATCATCATCATCATCGTTTAACGTCCGCTTTCCATGCTAGCATGGGTTAGACGATTTGACTGAGGACTGGTGAAACCGGATGGCAACACCAGGCTCCAAATATATATATAATTATTCAAGCTAACGACCAAGCACTTATTTACCTCAGGTCAAACCAGTCGAACGTGTTGTTTTCAACATGTGTATGCTTAAACCTACACACACAAACACGCACGCAGGCACACACATACGTAATTATATATACGTATGCACAAGACAATGTAGGTCATATGACCTACGAAAGTACCACTTGGCCCCAGTTCATGCTCTTATACCTACGTTAAGATATTCTCTGTGACAAAACTTACACCTCACAAATAAAATGTAATTAAAATCCGTAATTAATTTTTTATTGTTTGTGAGCTGCAAAAAGAAGTAAATAAAATAATTAAACAAAGAATCCGATCTAATGAGGTAGGAAGGTTTTCCATCAAGATAAAAACTTTATAAGAAATATTACTTTAATTACCTATTGAAATAATGTATGTATGTATGTATGTATGTATGTATGTATGTATGCATGCATGTATGTTTGCCTGTATATACGTATGTATGTTTGTACATGTGTACCTATGTTCGTATTATGTATGTATGTGTGTATGTATATATATATATTTCTACTTATGTAGTATGTACGTATGTATGTGTGCATGGATGTATATACCTATAAGTATATATATATATATATGTGCGTGTGTGTGTGTATGTGAGTATGTGTATATGCTTTTATATATATTTATACATAATTATATATATATATGTTGTGCCTCCACACATGCATATTTTTATGTGTGTGTATTAATTTCTACATATATACAAAGGGTATGTATGGATGTGTATATATATGTGTGTGTGTGTGTATGTGTGTGTGCGTGTGTGTGTGTGTGTGTGTGTGTATGTGTGTACGTGTATATGTTTGTGCGTTTGCTATATATATATGTATATCCTAAGCAACCAGAATGCTTATTGAATCGATGGAAAAGAGCGAGAGGTGACGGTACGTATACA
>NC_068997.1:47140548-47141245 GCF_001194135.2 Octopus bimaculoides | reverse complement strand
ATAGACTCTCACGTCGAGGATGACGTATGAACGTCCAGATTTTGCCGAACGACCTGCACAAACTATTTATAGTAATTAGATTTATAGTAATTAGAATTACATGCCGTACATTAGATCACTTCTTCCTCCATCCAATCGACGTTGCCTGAACAGGTGCACGGTGTGCCACGCGTCAGGTATCGAAGTCATCGTAGAGCAGAGTCATACGAAGTTTTTGCTCAAGAACACAACGCATCACTCGGTCTAGGAATTGAAACCACGATCTTGTGATCGTGAGTGTAACATCCTAACCGCTAGGCCATGCGTCCTCACACAGACACAGACACAAACATAGACACACACAGACACACACGCACACACACATAACCACATGAATTTTTGTATGCATATATAGATATATACATACATATATACCTAAATACGTACTACGTATGTATGTATGTATGCATCTTTATGTATATAACATGCTTAATGTATTACTATATATATATATATAAATATATATATATATTTGTATATGTATGTATATATGTAATAATATAAATATATATATACATACATATATGTACATACCTGCACATATATATATATATAAATATATATATATATTTGTATATGTATGTATATATGTAATAATATAAATATATATATACATACATATATGTACATACCTGCACATATATATATATAAATATAT
>NC_068997.1:47137216-47140465 GCF_001194135.2 Octopus bimaculoides | reverse complement strand
ATATATATATATATATATATATATATATATATATATATTTGTATATGTATGTATATATGTAATAATATAAATATATATATACATACATATATGTACATACCTGCACATATATGTATATATACATGCATATAACGGTACCGGACACCTAAGAAATCGTGAACAAAATGAGAAACGAGAGCATAGAAAACGAACTTTTTTTTTCGAACAACGAAAGAAACAAATAGATAAACGCGACAGGCAACATAAAGAACATTCCCTTCATCAGTTGTCCCCTATTTTATCTACTCCGGGTTTCGGAGGTAGGGACATGTCGTCTCACCGTTGTCGATCTTCGAACAGAATCATGAAATTTCGCCGCCAATGATTTCGCCATTGCTGATCTTATCTATCAGTCGCATCGCCTGAATGAGGTGTCACCGCCATTTTATTCGCTTTTTATTTTCCTATACAGCTACAATGTATTGGATGTAGAGATAGAACATGACATCCCGTCCGACACTATTACAAATTTCGTTAAATCATCGTCCTGGACTGTAGTATCGTTTTTATTTATCAATACGAACAAATGAAAGGCACGGATGACCCAGGCGATATTTTAAATGAGAATGAATAGCTTCGGAATAACTATCGCAAATCACATATATAAATATACAAACATACATGTATACATATATGTACGTGTATGTATATATGTATTATGTATTACATAATACATATATACACACAACATACATACATACATATAAGTTGGCTATTTCATCATTTGATATCGGTGCATTAAAAAGTGTAATACATACATACATACACACCCGTAGACACACACGCGCGCAGTCACACGCGCCCTCACACACACACACACACACACACACACACACACACACACACACACACACACACACACACACACACACACACACACACACACATATATACATATATTCTTTTTTAAATTTCAGTCATGCGACTGCGGTCATGTGTACATAGAGGTACCTATATCAATAACTGTTTTGTTATTTGTCTTTTTGTCTTCGTCTGTTTGTCGATCTCTCTCGATATCTGTCTATTTATCTATCTGTCTGTTTATCTATCAATCTATTTGTGTGTGTGTACGTGTGCCTGTAGATAGGTAGCGGTGTAGTTACGTATGTATGTATGTATGAAGTAGTATTGAAAAACAGTAAAATATATGAAGGAAACAGGAAAAAACAAAAAAACAAAAAAACATAAAACATAGGCACAACTACATATAATACTCGTAGATAAGTATGTATCATACGACTTCTGTATCGGTTGTCAGTAGACAGCAATTATCATAAGCTGATTGAATAGTGTTAGTATTTTATCGAGCAATGATTGTTAAGAAAAGAAGCTTGGCTGAAATGACAAAGGTGAAAGTAGTAATAATACAGAAACGAGATATTTTATTCGTAACTGGACTTAGTCTATATAGACATATGGAAGGACGGAGCTTTAGAGACGTGTAATAATTTATGTATAACGTTACATCGTTAAATAATGTGAAACGACGGCAGTGTTCTCCAAGTTTGGAGAGAGAGAGAGAGAGAGAGAGAGAGGAAAGTACAATATATGATTCAATAGCTTTTATGAACGCCATTGTAGCGGAAAGAGAAATACGCCATGTTGTACAAGACATAATTTTATGTTGACGTTGTTTTTGTCGCCGTTATTGTTGTTTAGTCCCAGGTCGTCATTTTTCCACAAGGCATATAGACAAAAGCGTTCCAGCCATAGCTCTCCTGTTTTTTCTTTTGTTTTGTTTTTGTTTGAGTCATATGTTTGCATTGTGTGATGTTTTAAGACGGTCGTAGCCGTTGTGCTTTTTTGTCTGTTTTATTGCTGCTGTTGTTGTAGTTGTAGTTGGTGATGTTTACTTCTACATCAGTTCTAACTAGAAACCTCTGATCAATGACGTCACAACTGTGACCATCACACCTTTTTATTCAAGCATAACACATTGGATTCTAATTTTGGCACAATTTTTGGGGGAAGGTCTTAATCGATTACATCGACCCCCGTGTTCAACTGGTATTTATTGTATCGACCTCGAAAGCATGAAAGGCAAAGGCAACCTCGGTGTAATTTAAGCACAGAACGGGAAGACGGACAAAATACCGCTAAGGGATTCCCTCGTTGTGCTAACAATTCTGTCAGCTGGTCGCCTTATTCAGGCATGACATATTGAAAACAAGGTTAGACTATCCAATTTATTTTTTATGAAGTTGTTATTATGGTGGGGTACAAAGAAAACACGAAATGCGCAAGTCCCAAACCAACTATTTGCCTTTAGTCCCCACTAAAACTCGAAATTACTTTCTTGCCAACCCAATCCCTATATATATATATATATATATATATATATATATATATATATATATATATAAATCTCTGAGCGAGGTATACACAGTAGCTCCACGACATCAAATAAGTTTTCACGAGTTAGCAAAGATGTGTGTATTGTAGCGATGTCATGGTGGAGCAGGATTCCTTTACGATTTGTCAATTGTAGCCATTTTTCTTTGATCTCTTCCTCCAGTTTCATTAGTTGTTGACAGTAAACATCTGAACTGATCATTTGGTTCTTTCGAAGCCGCTCAAAATACACAACACATTTAAAATTTCACTAAATTCTTAAAAAATTTATGTGGAACTCTTATTATCGAGCTTCTTAACGAATCCAAGTCATTTTAAGCGATTTTCAACTGTTATTTAACTTTTCTGCAATCTCTCGCTCAGTTATATGGCAATCAGATTCAATTATGTCTTTGATTCAGTCATCATTAACTTTAGTACGTCGACCAGAATGTTGGTCAACTTTGAGTGAAAAATCTCCAGAACGGAATTTTAAAATCATTTCTAACATGTGCGTTATGTTAAGCAATCAACACCATAAGCTCCACATATCGCTTTGTGATCGTCAGCAACTCCCTTGCCTTTACGGAAAGAAAAAGCAAAATATGGCGAAAATGTTCGTCTTTGCACTGTATGTTAAAATTGACACTGAACTAACAGATGTTAACAAAATTACGCGAAATTTGCTTCTAAAGAAAGCTAAAAGTTACAGCTACCAAATGTCAAAATGAAAAAAATCATAAAATTGACGAAAGTCATTCAAAAGAATCGTAACTCTATCTATTTGCGAAAAACAAAATTACTTTCTTGTCAAACCAATATATAATTAAACACACACACACACACACACACACATATATATATACATATATATATATA
>NC_068997.1:47133465-47136836 GCF_001194135.2 Octopus bimaculoides | reverse complement strand
AAAGAAGTACAAAATGAAGAAAATAATATATAAAACAATAATATATAAAAAAATAAATGTACCCATACATTATATTGTCTTTGAGCTTTTGTAGTTCAATAGTAGTTCATGTATAAACTGGTAGGAAAAATAAGGATGCATGAGAGTTGGGAGTTTTGTTAGGTTTAAAAAAAGGGTTAAAAGTTTGTGTTAAGCAGGAAATGTGGTGTCACACATACATATATATATATATATATATAGGTATGTATGTGTATATATATATATATATATATATATATATATATACAAACATATATAGGCACATACCCAAGTAGACATAGATATGAAACATCCAAATGTACAAGCATGGAGAAAGGGACACGCACGTCAGCATATATATATACATACATAGTCGTACGCAAGCACTTACCTGACTAGAAACTGTACGGTATACATTTTTAATCAACACACATTGGTGAAGGTCAAACGAACCTAGGAAATAGTTAGTTGGAGCCATTTTTCAACACACCTAGTTGTTAACATCTGTGCAGAAGCCATTTGTTTACTATGAACATCGAGGCTAATTTCTGAGTTTATTGAAAACGCATAAATTGCATGACAAATATACACATGTCGAAAAGAAAAAAAAACTGTGTGAAATACCCTATCTATCTATCTATCTATCTATCTATCTATCTATCTATCTATCTATCTATTTATCTATTTATCTATTTATCTATCTATCTATCTATCTATCTATCTATCTATCTATCTATCTATCTATAAAAAGATTATATATATATATATATATATTTATATATATATATATATATACATACAAGATGTGATAGCTAAATTGTCGCCGTTTGTTTTCTGATATTGTCGACTAAAAAGTATAGTATCGTAGGGTCGGTTGAGCACCGTCTGTGAGAAAAGCAGCACCATGACACAATTTACTCTGCCAGAAATTTGGAAGCAACATGCTGTACTGCTTGGCATTCGCGCGGTCAAGAGGGTGGCTGCTGGAAGACCCTGTGTCTGGCAACGAGTCTGTATATCATGTTACACAGGAAGTAGAACACAAGAGGGTGTTTGCTGGAAGACACTGTGTCTGGCAACAGCTCTGT
Source organism: Octopus bimaculoides (assembly GCF_001194135.2). NCBI lineage: Eukaryota > Metazoa > Mollusca > Cephalopoda > Octopoda > Octopodidae > Octopus > Octopus bimaculoides. The sequence continues at coordinate 47,135,730 of NC_068997.1, read as the reverse complement.
ATACCATGTTACACAGGAAGGAGAACACAGTCATGACTATCAGACAATGTCTGTGACCACATCACCTAACATCTGGCCACCTAACTTCTCAGACTGCAACCCTCCTTCATTATAATGTGTGGGGCGCAAATGAGCGAGAGACCAGCAAAACTCGCTGTAACACCAAAGATGAACTGAAGGCAAAGATTATGGCAGCATTCAACAACATCCAGAACAACAAGGAGACCATCCAGAAGAGTTGCAGGAGATTCCGAAGTCATCTGGAGGCCGTGGTTGAAGCCATTAGCGATTTTATTGAATAAATTTACTCATGGAGTAAAGAATATTTTGGTAAATATATGTTAAAATGAGATGTCAGTGTTATTTTCATTTTTGTGTAATTTAGACGACAGTTTATGTGTGTATGTTTGTGCGTGTGCGTTTATGACCCCCCCCCCCCAACATCGCTTCAGAATTGATGCTGGTGTGATTACGTCACCGTAACCTAGCGGTTCGGCAAAAGCGACGATAGAATAAGTACTAGGCTTACAAAAAATAAGCCCTGAGGTCTATTGTTCGACTGTAGGAAATGCTCCAGCATGGCCGCAGTCAAAATGACTGAAACAAAAAAAAAATACATGCATACATACATACTGCTTAAATACCAATCTTGAGAAACCTGACATCTCAAAACCAGAAAGGAAAAAGCTGATTCGAAGATTATAGATCCAATCCATTGCTGGAACTGTTAAAATCCGTAAAGCTTTCCAAAAGTTTATCATTTAAATATGAGCATGTCTAGATATACAAGTATATGTACGAGAAAATGCATTGAATAAAACATACACATCTGCACGTATACATACGTACATTTATACAAAAGTACCTTGTTTTATGTCGCTGGAATTCCAATGGAGGAGACTTGGATCTAGGTTAGAAACTGGCTCTTTCTCTATTGGCAAGAATCATGCAATAAAACTGAATAATAACATACATACATACATACACATAAATATATACATACATATATACATACATATATACATACATACTCTAAAAAGAAAGAGAAATGAAAGAGTAAGTAAGTGAAAGAAAGCGAGGGTTAATCGGTTTAACTCGTAGATACGCAGAAAGAGCAACGAAGAAAGAGACGGTCAGAAACAGAAGTCGGGCAGCCCCAGCGCTGCTCTTATATTATAAGCAGTGAAAAATGAGTTTCTAAATAAACCTTCGATGCCAACATGTATGGTTTATTTACAAATAGAGATGTTAAACAGATCTTAAAAGGGGAATAGTAATGTGTCGTGGAATAGCGTTAAGTGGCGGAGTGCAGACTCTCATGATACATAAAAGTACTCACACACACGCGCATGTATACCGATATATGTGTACATATATGTATATGTGTGTGTGTATGTATATATATATATATATATATAAATACACGCAAACGCATACGTGCATATATATATATATATATATATATATATATATATATGTGTGTGTGTGTGTGTGTATGCGTCTGTGAGTATTTATGTGTACATTAGTGCAAGTGTGTAGAAAAATGCACATGGACGCTACTAATTTCTTATGAAATAGAAAACATACTTCTCCTTACACACACACACACACACACACACACACACATGTATATATATGTATGTATACATATGCATACATACATACATATATGTATAGATATATATGTATGCAAACATATATGTACACACATGAGTGTGTATGTTTAAGTATATAGTATATATATATATATATACAAGCTCACACGCACGCACGCATACACATCCACACTCACCCACCTACACGCACACATACATGCATATGCTTATACAAACACACAAATGGAGATACACCATTAATACAGGGTTATTCAAAATGCTTAGAAAAATACATGAATAACGGGTGGATTGTTGATAATACTGTTGTGCATGTCGCCCACATACACATTCACAGATACGTACATACATGCATGTACATACCTACATGTAGGCACATACACGTATACATGTGCATATACAAACAAGTAAGCATTCGATAAAGATGGTTATGTGATACTTATATCACAAATGGTTTTGAAATGTAGGAAGCTGTAATTTTTTTTATCAACTTGCTCTATTGAAATACTCTTTAAAATGCCACTGTGCTTTCTTCATCGTGAATAATGTGTAGGACTTGTAATTCTTCAGGAAAAAATACCAGTATGCGCTTTCTATATATACATACATATATATATATATATATATATATATATATATATATATATATATA
>NC_068997.1:47132251-47133370 GCF_001194135.2 Octopus bimaculoides | reverse complement strand
TGTGTGTGTGTGTGTGTGTGTGTGTTTGTATGCTTATATGTGTTCAAATGTGTTTGTGTAAATTGTGGTCGTGGATAAACAGGGCTTCACAAGCGTCTAGATATACATGTATATACATACGTACACTTAAACTTAACTAAAACACACACACACGCACATATATGTCTATATATATATATATACATATATATATGTATGTATATATATATGTGTATATGTGTATATATATATACGTATGTATGTATATACATATAAGTATGAATATATATATAAATGTAATTACATATACATATAAAAATATTTATATATACATCACTTTCTTACTTGCTTTCTTTAAATACCTATTTACACTTTTGCATACAGTTATGTGTGTGAGAAAACCATTTATGCATGTATATATATATATATATATATATATATATTTATATATTCACACACACATACATACATGTGTGTGTGTAAACATTGCTTACATAAGCATACATACATATACACACAAATTCTTGGATATATATACACATGTGTATATATATATATAGATTCATAAACATTCACTGGTGACTAATTATATACGTTAAGGGATCTTTATAATTTCACTTAAAATAAACAATGAAGTTGACGGGTGAGAGAAATTTAAATAGAAACTGTTTGTGATTGGGGTTTTTTGTTTTCTTTTCAACTAGCAACGTTGGATGGACTCTATGGGAATGGTGAGAGTTGGTGGAAACGGAGGTACTGTTTGAGTTGGGGTAGGATAGTATTGGAGTTGTGGAGCGATGCGGGATGCGAGAGAGTGTGTGGGGAGGTATAATGTGAAACGAGGGTGTTTGATGTCAGTAACTGAATGTTGGCAGCGTGAATGGAAATAACATCATCGCACGTATGAAAGGATCTGTGTGTGTATGTATGTATGTATGTATGTACATATGTATGTCAGAGTATATATATAAATGTATGACTATATATATATATATATATATACATATATATAAACATATATATGGGCATGCGTATATTCACATATAGACGTATAAACGAATCAGTGTTTACATATCTATCTATCTATATAATTGATATATATATATATATATATATATGTGTGTGTGTGTGTGTGTGTGT
>NC_068997.1:47131299-47132241 GCF_001194135.2 Octopus bimaculoides | reverse complement strand
GTGTGTGTGTGTATATATGTGTGTGTGTGTATATATGTGTGTGTGTGTGTGTATATATGTGTGTGTGTGTGTGCATATACGTGTGTGTGTGTGTATATATGTGTGTGTATATGAATATATATGTATACACATATTTGCCTAGTTGTACATACATCAGCAAATAAAATAAATACATACATACATACATACATACATATATATAAACAGAGCTAAATAAATATAAACAGATTGAGACATTGTACAGATAGAGACAAACAGAAAGTCATACAGATGAGACAGACTGACAGGGAGATAAACCTCCAAAAAGGAAAGGAGGATCAGAGACAGGAATACTTAATACATATATACATGCATGCATACATACATACGCACATATATATATATATATATATATATATATATACACACACACAATCTTGGGCCATCTTTTTACTTTCATATATATTAGCATGTATATATCTGCAAACAAATTTATTTACAAATGTATTCTCAATGCAAGTGCTAATATGTACATACTATGTTTACACACATATATACGTGTACACAGTTAAACATTCACGCTTGTATATATATGTTATGCATTCGTTCCTTTAGTTGAATGCATGGCTAAAGATACAATTTTGTTTCTTGCAATGTATATATTTGCGCGTATGTGTGTATATACTTCAAGCTCCTTTTGAGTAAACATGAAATCTTATCTCTTTATATGATGTTAATACTGACACGCATGTACGTATGTCTGTATTACAATTTTATGTATAGATAAATGTATCCTATATTTGCATATATGTTCGTGTTCATATATATGCAAGCATATATACGTATATATGTATACGCACACACATATAAATACATGCACACACACACACACTTACACACACGCACAAACTCACACACACATATATGTGTATATATATATATATATATATATATATACATATA
>NC_068997.1:47125782-47131005 GCF_001194135.2 Octopus bimaculoides | reverse complement strand
ATAGGTATATATGTGTATATATATATATATATATATATACATACATATAGATAGATACAAATATAGATATAGTTCTATATTATGCATATGTGTACATATTTGGTTACAAGGAAGACTTGTTCTCTTTAAAAAAATGTCACGTTAAATCGACCGAACTTTATATACAATAATATATTCAGAAGCTATACGGGGTCTACTTATATATCTATCGTAACTGAATAACGAAATAGAGCGAAAGACCTCCATTCGCTATCGTCTGTAGCCATTATCGGAGTTGTGCTTGAGTGTTTCTGATTCGTTGTAAATATTCAACATTAACGTCAGCATTTTGTTGTAAATGGACTCGTATTTGAAAGGCCATTTCAGGTTGTGGTACGTATGGAAACTACCTTGGCAAATAGAGACATATCGCCTGGATACCTTCGATTAGTAGTATGTAAGCCATGTATTTTCCTGCTGTCTTCTTCCTGTACTGCTTGTCGCATTATCTACTTAATGTAGATCTTGAACAAGCAGGAAAAAAGAATACAGCCCTGCCAAACTCCTTTCCTTTTTTTTTTTTAACCTTTTTGTGTTCTCAGTATTATTTCTCATCATTTATTTGCCTCATCATTTCTCCTATCTGGGAAGTGTTATAGAGAATGGTATAGTGTGAAGGAAGCATAGGATGTGATATGAATTATAGAACCAACAAGGCAGGAGCCATTTACCAGCTCATGAGCCAAATACGGATGCGAACAAGTATAAGAACTACAATGTAGGCGTGTCGTTTATTATGGAATAATCCGGTCAATATCTTTTACTCGTTCAAGCCATGAGACAGCAGCCATACTGGGGCACCACCCTGATTAAAACTGAAGCTTTATAATAAATATCAAATCAGTGACTGACCTACGCTCGTAAACCTCCTGATCTGAACAAGAACATAATTAGTAGTGCGAAGTAGTCATGGGAAAATAAGCAAACATTAGGTTAGTTCAAACATATTTGATCTGACCTAAAATTTTAGTCAGACCAGGGTTATCTCTCTTCGGTATCCTCTAATGAGGACGGCGTAAAAAGCTAGAAATTCATTTAGAGCTCCACAAGAGGGAGCCACTGGACTGGCAATGGTGTTTTTACATCTATTACTATAAAGCGAGAATTTTTTCCTACACAGTAGTCTGCAGTGAATTTGCCTTTATGGCAGAGACATATTTGAACTAACTTAAGGTTTGTTTGGAAATAAATATACTTGTGATAAAGTCAACACGCACAAATCCGTTTATCTGTCGTTGAAGAACATTTATTTACCTAAGGAATATCTTTTCAGCGAAGCTAGTTATTCTTCCCAAGAGGTGTCCCGGACTGCGGCAAATTGCTCATGTTACCGGAAGCTAGCTGCCTTGTGCGTCTCATCACGTGGTAAGACTTAAAGCTGCGTAAGAAAATATATACATGTGTGATAATGTCAACGCACACACATCAGTTCATTTGCCGTTGACAGCACTTATTTATCTAACATATATATTTCTAACGAAGCTAGTTATTCTTCATAAGATGTGTGCCGAATTGCGGTAAATCGCCCACGTTACCGGAAGCTAACTGTCTTGTGCATCTCACAACGCCGTATGTCCAAAATCCATGTAAGTAAATATGTATGTGTGTGTGTGTGGTAAAACCAACACTCATGTCCGTCTATTTGTCGTAGAAGAACACTTATTTATCTCATATATATTTTCTAACGAGGTTAATTACTCTTCCAAAGTAGTGACCAATTTGTAGCAGATCGCCCACGCTTACGGAAGCTTGCTGTCTTTTACTTCTCACAACGCAGTCATATTAAAATCGACGCTTGAAAATATATGTTCTATTCTTTTATTTGAACACAGAATGCAAAGACTGACGAAAAGCCGCTAAGCATCTTTTCCCCACATGTTAACGATTCCACCAGCACACCGCTTTAATAATAACAAGAGGGACCCGTGAATATTTCATGGAATTATTGGTTAGCTTATTGGATTATTTCTGAAAAAAAACTATCTAAAAAGCCTGAAAGCGTAGCCTGTGTTGTGCCTGCTAATCCTTGAAAAGTGAAGGAAATTGGAATACGATGATTACTTAATGTACTTTATATATACACTTTATATATTTTATGCACAGTTTTATAGATTTAGTACACAGCACTCTCAAAATTTAGGGCCTTGTGTCTAGCGTAGAAAAGAATATTTCCTTTGGGTGTATAGGAAAGATTGATGGGATTCCATGATTATAATGTTCGTTGGAAGATTGTTTTCTCGGAGCGTTTTGCGAAGGTTGATATCTTATCGCGGAGCATTGCAGTACTTTTAGATGTACAAAAGTTACAAAGCATCACATTACCTAATTAAAAACATGCCTTAGTCTACATGTTCCATCTCAGATTGAGCGGGATATTCCTGGGTTTAAATTACAAGATGTAGCATGAAAATGCATTGGGTCAATTACATACATAAACATGCGTGTGTGTGTGTGTGTGTGTGTGCGTGTGTGTGTGTCTGTATGCACGCGTGCGTTTACGCAGTGAAAGAAGTAAAACAGATTGTTAAATGAAGATATGTGGATAAATAGACAGACAGGTAGGTAGATAGTTATATGTGTGTGCTGCGTGCGTGTATATAAAGAGAGAAAGAAAAGGGGAGATAGATAGATAGACAGACAGACAGATAGGCGGAGAGACAAATAGATAGGTAGGTATGTAGGAAGGTAGGTAGGTAGATACGCATTTAAATGGATACATATGTTTAACTTAAGATACACATTGTGCTTTTAAGCGTGAAACATTATACATAACGTTTGGAATAAGATATTAGCTTAGGTTGTCCAGAAGTATGCTTTTGCGATGTTTCTTTATATTTTCATAGAAGATATGTAGAACAAGATATGTAATGTCTCAGTTTTGTAAATGTCTTTTGCTGTAGATACTTATGAATATCGTATTTGTTGATATTGCTTATAGCGTGACTCTGGTTAACGCATCTTGCTCCGAGCTTTCTGAAAGGCTCAACGAAGAATCATGCGCAGAACCTTTCATTCTTATCTCATAATAGATATACACGCAGTGGGGGTTTAAAGGCTGGTGAATATAAACTTATATGTTAGTATACTGGCCAAACATTCTTAAATACTTGATATTTGTACGAGATGCTACCAGACAATCGCAAGGCCAAGTCTAAAACAAAATAATTACACATAGACGCAGGAAACATATCGTTCCGTGTACAGTCCCACTGGGTAACATCTTGGGCAATTGGCTCCTCTTATAACTCCGGGCCGACCAACGCCTTGTGAGTGGATATGGTAGACAGAAACCCGTCGTGGATAAATACATGAACAAGAGACCATCGATAGGACTTTTTACATGCTGGAAAGGGCAGTTACAACACAAACCACGAAAATAAATTCTTAGGGCACGTTGCTTGTGGGCACTAGAATGAATAAAAATTAAGTCAATTTACTTAATTTCTTTTCGGGGTTTGGGTTGTAACTGCCCTTGCCAGTATGTAAGAAGTCCTATCGATGGTTTTTTCTCTTCGTCTATTTATACTCTCTTATAAACAAATATTTTATGTCTTTTGACATCTATTTTTCCACTGGTAATTAATTTTAATAATGTTTACCCTTATCTATCTATCTATCTATCTATCTATCTATCTATCTATCTATATAAGTATGTATATGTATATATATATATATATATATATATATATATATATATATATATATATATATATATATATATATATCCGTCCATGCGTGTCTTTGTGTTTGTTCCTATCTAAATATATTAGCTGTTACATTTGTTGTTGTTGTCAACGTAGTCGCTTTTGCTGCAGTCGAACTTCCAGTACACCTCAATCCTGATAGAACCATGGTCAAGTGCCTATCAGCCTCCAGACATTGTATCTTGCATCATATTTTATTTAATATTTCTGTCCTTCATTTGAGACTTAGAGAAGGGTAATCTAGCTCCTATTTCTAGCAAGCCCACCAACTACACAGGGAAACACACTTTCATTCGCTCAATAGGCAGAAGTATTTTTGCTATTTAACCCAGGGTCACACTTGATCCAGGGGACCTCCGGTTAAAAACATTCTTGCCATGACCACCCTTTGTATACGTTTTGATTCTAAAGTGCCATGTAAAAGAGCTTGGCTTGGTGGTTAGTGTATTCTTTTCACGATCGTTAGGTCGTACGTTCGTTTCCCAGCGACGCGTTGTTTCCTTGAGTAAGGTACTCCATTTCGCTCCAGTCCATTCAACTGGCAAAACTGAGTAGTACCTGTAATTCAAAAGGCCACCCTTGCCACATTCTTTGTCACGCTGATCCTCCCTGAGAACTATGTTATGGGTACGCGTGTTTGTCGAGTGCTCAGCCACTTACATGTTAATTTTACACTTGATTAGATCAACTGGCACGCACATCGTCTTCACCGACGGAGAACCCGGCTAATGTGTCGCACATTTTCAAAGATGACAGGCGGCCTGAAATGATCACATAAAGTCTTCTCCTATTTGGTTCGTTTAGTAATTATCACGTCTCCTTCACGAAGCAGAGGTTTTGTTGTTGTTGTTGTTGCTGTAATTGATATTATTGGGCGGCGAGCTGGCAGAATCCTTAGCACCCCGAGCGAAATGTTTGGCGGTATTTCGCCCGTCTTCACGTTACGAGTTCAAATTCCGCAGAGGTCGACTTTGCTTTTTTATCCTTTCGGGGTCGATAAAATAAGTACCAGTTGAGTACTGGGGTCGGTGTTATCACCTATCTCCCTCCCTTCAAATTTCAGGCCTTGAGCCTTTTGTAGAAATGATTATTTTATTCTAGGTAATACCCTGATCAATAAGACCTTTAAGGAAAGGCAGTCTAACTGTGACCATCCATCCTGCTTAACAATATCTAGGATTACATTATATTAAGTAGTTTGCACATATTTATAACTGTCGGATGTGGTTTGAGGACGATTACTCAGTTATTTCTAGCAATTTGTGTGAACTGAAAGAGACCACTACGTGCCGTGGGAGATAGTTTCCCTAATTTACATATAGAACGCACCAAAGATAAACGTTATTTTCAAAGCTGGACGGCAAACGAAATCTTAGATTGTTCAATAGCCTCTCTTACAAAAGAGAGACAGGAAAAGGAATAATAGATATGGAAACACAAACTCACACACACTCTTCCCCTCTCTCTGTCCCTCCCTCCC
>NC_068997.1:47121865-47124896 GCF_001194135.2 Octopus bimaculoides | reverse complement strand
ATATATTTATATTTATAATATATATATATATATATATATATATAGATATATATATATTTATATTTATAATATATATATATATATATATATATATAGATATATATATTTATATTTATAATATATATATATATATATATATATATATATTTATATTTATAATATATATACATACATATATATATGTATTTATATTTATAATATATACACACACACACACACATATATATATACACACATGCATACACACACACATATATATATGCATGCATATGTATGTTTGTATACAATTTTTCATATGTATATACAATTATAGACATATATCTATGATTATATACCATGTATATACATATATATATATACATACATATATATATATACACACACACACATAAATACATTTATGCGTATATATGTGTGTGTGTGTGCGTGGAGAGAGAGAGAGAGAGAGAGAGAGAGAAAGAGAGAGAGAGAGAGAGAGATAGCCATTCAAACATTCTCTCATCGGGGAGCGTAATAGAAAACATGAATATATAAACATTTTTTAATATATATATTTAGTGGAAGCCAAGGAAAAATATGTTTGATTGTTATCGATTGAGACAATTATTTATAATCTTTAGATAATTATTGTTTGTCTAAATAGTTTGAATAATCTGCAAATTGAAAATACCAAACATTTTTAAACAAAGTACAAGGTTAGTAATTGTGAGTTAGAATATAATGATGTATCGTCGTATCACATAGCAACGTATTAATAATAAGAAACCGTTTGTCCTTATGATAAATTAGGAAATAGTGTACTCTACTGTATTTGGTGAATAAATATGACTATAACCATAACGTCGTGTATTTATATGAGTGTATATATATATATGTATATATGTATCTCTCTGCCTCTCTCTATCTCTCTCTCTCTCTCTCTCCCTGTCTCTCTCTCTTCATATACGTTTGTATAAAGTAAAATACAGTTAACTTCATATCACAAGTACATTTGGTTTCCTGTCAGTGTAGTTTGCCTAGAGGTATTATTCCAGAAGGCTACAGAGTTGGCTCTCATATATATATATACGAACTTTAGGTTAGTTAAAATATGTTTGGTGACATATTTCAAAATTTTTAAAGCGAATCCACTGCAGTTACCATGGAGAAAGAAATTCACTCTATGGCAAAAGCTGTAAAAAGGCAATATGTGCCCAATGTCACCCTCTGTCGAATTCCCAGACGCAGCGTTTCTAGCTCTAGCAATTTTCAACGAGGAATACCGAAGAGATGTAATTCTGGTTAAAGCCGTAGTTGTAACTAAAACACAGTTTACAACATTGGACAGGTTGCACCATTAGACAACCAGATCTGAAGAAATTCAACAGTAGCAGTGTCAAGCAGTGTTTAGGCATAAACGAACTTTATGCTAGTTAAAATATATTTGTGATACATTTCAACCTTTAAAAGCAAATTCACTGCAGTTTGTGCGGAGAAAAAAAAAATTCTCTTATAGTAAGATGTGGTAAAACAACATATCTGGCCAGTCTAACAGTGCAACCTAGTCAATGGTATTCACTGTATTTTATTTAACACTACAGATTTAAACCTGCGCAGAGTTACCTCTCTTCGGTATTTTCCATGTATATGTGTGTGTGTGTGGGGGGGGGCGTCTGTCTGTCTGTTTGTGTAGAAGAAACACACACACACATAGAAGAGATTATGACCAAAAACTGCATATAATCCATCCCATGCAGCTGTAGTAGGCTATACAAAGGCGAAACATGTCGCCCCCTCAAAATAAGAGTAGAGGAACATCGCAAAGCTGTGACACGAGGAAATATTGATAAATTGGGCATAGCTGATCATGAATGGAAAAATGGAGACCACCTTCCCTTGTGGGATGAAGTTAAAATAATAGACAGAGAACACCACTGGAAAATACGAAAACTAAAAGAAGCAGCAAATGTGCTAGGACACAACAACCTCCTAAGCAGACCGAGTGCAGATATGAATAGCATACGGGAACCAGTATTAAGGAAGGATAGGAAAATATTAGATTTATAAGCCCTAAAATTCAGTTCATAATTGCCCACGGGCATATAGCGTAGTGATTAAGAGCGCGGGTTACTAACCGCAAGATTCCGAGTTCGATTAAACTAGTAGAAGAATAAGAGCATATGCGTTTACATATGCGTGCATTGCGTGTATATATGCTGGTACGTAATCACGCATGCATGTATATATATATATATATATATACTCTTTTACTTGTTTCAGTCTTTTGACTGTGGCCATGCTGGAGCACCGCCTTTAGTCGAGCAAATCGACCCCAGGACTTATTCTTTGGAAGCCTAGTACTTATTCTTTCGGTCTCTTTTGCCGAACCGCTAATGTTACGGGGACATAAACACACCAGCATCGGTTGTCAAGCGATGTTGGGGGGACAAACACAGACATGCAAACACATACACACATACATATATATATATATATATATATATATATATATATATATATATATATATATATATATATATATATGTATATGTGCAGATAAGTATGATTTGTTTTATGTATACTTTTCCATGCATATAGTTGCATATCTAGGTATCTTCGTATGTATGTATGCATTCTCATGCATGTAGTTGCATATCTAAGCATGCTCATATATATGTATTTTTACGTATGTATGTATGCATATATATAAGTACAATATATTAGTGATTTGTAAGTTAAAAGCGATGGGATTTAATCATCCTTTGAGTCTCATTAATTTCACTACACACCCTTATTCAAACAAAAATTAAAAAATTATATATAAAGAAGAAGAAATAAAACCACTTCTGACACCTCCAAACTCCTAGAAAACAAATCCCACACACTCGACAAGCCAAACCCGACCTGCTTTCAATGAATCATACAATGGCAGATTTTTATTGAATTTTCATCTGTAAAATAAAACATGTTTATTCCATATTTAACAGAATCTATATTGTAATAATGGAAAGGTCATTTAAGCATAGGTCACTGCATATAAAATAGAAAGGTT
>NC_068997.1:47116263-47121005 GCF_001194135.2 Octopus bimaculoides | reverse complement strand
AATAATGGAAAGGTCATTTAAGCATAGGTCACTGCATATAAAATAGAAAGGTTATATATATCAGCGGAGATCCGGGGGCTGGGGGAAAATGGTCTTTCTCTTTATTTATTTGTTTATTTAATTATTTGTTATGCTAACAAGTTTTATCGCTCGCCTAGAAATGAACGAGTGAATTTGTTTAGAAAGACATTCATCTCATAATTACAAGTATAAGCCAATACTTGTAATCTGGATAGAGTAATTGCAAATTTCTGAATAGTTCAGCATAGGCATATTATGTATGTATATATGAATGTATGTATGTATGTGTATGTGTGTGTGTGCATGTGTTTATGTGTATGTAAAGGTTGTCTATGTGCGTGCGGGAGAATATATGTGGTTTTTATCGTTTTTGTCTTAGAGAAGGGACAATGCTTTCAGCCATTGCAAATCTACCTAAGATTTGCTGTATTTTTGTGTTCATAATTCCTCTTCAACAATTACAAATGTGGAAGCTTTTTCTGCTGTGCTACAGCTTGAAGAATCATGGTGAAAACGAAAATCCAACGAGTGGACACAACGCATCTAGGGGTAACAGGCAGGAACTGATGCAACTTACCAGCGCTAAAATTTTTATGGATGCACTGGAAGGGTGGTGTCACCTCACACCAAAAGGATTTTTTTCCCCGTGGCATTAATCGTATGAATGTAACAAATTGTCATCATCTGTATGCATTTTTGTGATTTTATATGCATGTCTGTAAGAGTGTTTGTGAGTGTGTGTGCGTGTATGTGTGTGTGTATATGTATGTATGCGCGCGTTAGCGTACATATTTAGAACAATAAAGAGCAGAGATTCCACTGATATTTCATAACTTCGTTCAGAGTTGTACATATATTTTACACAGTCATCCATATAATTACGTAATTATATATAAATCATACATAATTAATTTGAATATGATGAACAAACCGTTACATTAGGAAATAAAATCTGATTTTAATATTTCCATTTTATTTCCTGATGAGATGGTATATTCATCTCATTCAAATTAATCAATTATGTAATTATATAAATGATCATAAGTGTATATCAACCACAAGAAACAGCTGAAGGACTTCGAATGAAATTAATAAACCTCAGTGAAATCCTTACTTTTATACGTTCTTCTAAATATTTTGTTCTGAACATTCCTTTCTAGCCAATGTATCTATATGCAATCTCATTGCATTTATAGTTACTGCATTGAAGTAATAACTTATTGGAGTTTAACGACATGTTAAAAATTGTGCTCTTAAATTCAATGAATATGTTTTTATAGTCCTTACGCAATATAAAAATTCAGTATATTAAATATACGTTCACACACATATGTATGTTTGTATGTGTATATATATATATGAGTGTATGTGTGCGTGTGCGTGCGTGTGTGTATATTGGTAGATAGATACATTCATACCTACTTAGATACACTTATACATTTGGTTCCATATAATGATAGAGTATATTACGCACGGTGAGTCAAGTAATACCTTTAATATAATGTGTAGGATGATATGTGTTTAAAGCTTTCTCTTCAAGAACTCACGAATTAATGGTCGTAATCCCTCATTTCATTATGTAACATCGTTTAAGCAAGTATGTAAGTGTTCGTCCTCACATTATAAAGAGCTCTAACTGTGGTATTCACCCCAAGGTAATCTTAATGCAGAAACCCCTAGTTATCTCTATAACCCCCCCCCTCAAAACTCTCAATGAAGGATCTGCTTTTAGTTAAATTAAATGTCAGTATCAATAACACCGAGTTTCCAGTTGGCAACATTTACTGCAGTGAAGTGAAACCAAAGAGTAAATCTAAGGATAAGTATATAATCATTGACTAATGTAATCCTAGATACACTACACCTGAAAAATAACAGCAAAGCCATAGTTGAAGTGCTTTCAGCATAGGCTTTCTGGATACTTTATCTGGCGTTACAGTCAACTACAACTGTAGCTTTCCATATGGGAGGTGAACAAACTAAACAAGCACAACATAAAATCAGTGAAATTCCAACCTCTGAGCCCTAACTACCGACATCAAACTACTTCTTTTCAACGGTCAGCCTACATCCCTTACTTAATCATCAACCTTCAATCGTTATCCTATATTCACCCAGTTTCAGTCTTAAATTACCAACCTCTAATCTTCACTTCCAACCATTAACCATCAATTTCCAGCCCATAACTTCCAATCGCCAACACTCAATTATTTCCAACCTCCAGTATCAAACAGCTCATCTCTAACAGCTACCCTCCGATTGCCAACCATCATCTTTCAATTGTTAAACCCAAACATCAAACTTCTAACGTTAGCTTCTAAATTTCAGCCACTAACCTCTAGCCTCGAATTGTCAAGCTTTGATCCCGAGACGTCAATTTCTAACCGCAAACGGTTAACCTCCACCATCCATCCGCCAGCATCCAACATCCAACATTAAACAACGACTTTCTAACCACAAATCACCAACCGTCCGCATCCAGCCTCCAGCATTCAATATTCGGTCACCAATTTCCAAGCTCCAGCCTCCAGCTTCCTGTTTTCAACCTTCAATCTAACCATTAGCATCCAACCGCCAGCTTCTCAATTTATCCACTTCACGTCCAATTTCCTACCTTGAATTTTTAACCTCTAGCCTCCAAACGTCAGTCTACAATCTCCCGCTGTCAATATCGAACATCTGAGCGCTTACCTTCAACTTCTTTCCGTTCACATCCAACATCCAACATTCAACGTCGTACCTTTTCCCTTCAAACGTCCAAACTGCAACCTCTAACACACATCCTCCAGCCTCTCCCATTCAACCATCAAAATAAAACAGCTGACCTAACGTTTATCCTCAAAGCGTTCTTCCTAATTTCCAATCTCCAATTACAAACATTCAACTATCAACAAACTGCTTATGCCCTAATTGTTTTCCTCCAAACCTCCAATATACAACACACGACTTCCAAGACCCCTAAGCCCCAACCGTCAACACTCAAAAATTAACAGCTAACTATCAAACTCCGAACATCATTCTCCAAGCCTCTAGGCACCAACCTCCACCACGCAACCTTTAAAATCTCCGACCTCCAACCTCCAACCTCCAGCCGCTATCTTCTAGCCTCCACCCACCAATACACAACCATTAAAATCCCCGACCTCCAGCCTCTATCCTCTAGCCTTCACCCACCAACACTCATCTATCAACATCAAACTAACAACCACCAGCCTTTATCTTCCTAAACTCCAACCACGACAACCACACGCCAACCCCACAACTTCAAACCACTCTGCCTCCATTTACTCAGCGCTATCTACAAACTTTTTCTTACATATAAATACACAAAGGATAGAGCGAACCATAGAAATAATTATTACCATATTTCGTAATGTGTGTCAGTTACCTTGAATATTTCATGATTTATATATTTATTCATCCTCCATCATATCTAAATAAAATAACACATAGTTATATTGCTAGATATAATGATGTTTATAATTTCCAGTATATATGCATAAAACTAGGTTCGATAAAAAAACATAATGTCTGCATATCTACATATACATATATATATATATATAATATATATATATATATATATACTTGTATGCACTCTAACGCAGAAATACATATACTTATACACATATCGTGCATACATGCACACATAATCATGCAATCATACACACATGGATGTGCTGCATTCAGGATTATGAGTCCGATTATGTATGCATGTACATACATATAAACACACACACAATGTATGTTTATGTATGGGCGCATGCGTATGAGTACTTATGCATATTATACGATTCTATACATGCATATATACACATATACATACATACAATATATATGCGTCTAAGTTTAGCTATACATAATACTCTTGTCCATTTTTACTAATATAAATAAATATGCAAAAAGCACAAACAGTTTATGCACCTACCTGAATTCGACGTGGAAAGACAGATCATTGCCCCCCCCCTCTCTCTCTCTCTTTCTCTCTCTCTCTCTCTCTCTCTCTCTCACATATATATATATATATGAATGTATGTATGTATGTACATCCATCTATCCATCCTCGTACACATATACCCACCTAACCTGAACGCTGTGTGAAGTCTTTAATAATGATTTCATAAGAACACAAATGCCAAGCTAGGAATATTTCAGGATATCTTTGATTGCTTTTCAATGAAATGTCATAAAAATTCCGATTGCCATTTGTGTAGGATGATTAAATCTTCAACAGATTTACTTTACCAGGCTGATAGCATCGATATAAGCATGTTAACACTGCGTGCGTTTGTGTGTGTATGTGTGTGAGTTTGTGCGTGTTATGTGTGTATGTTATGTGTTTGTATTTGTGCGCATCTGTATTCGTCTGTATATTCTATGTATTGTGTGTGTGCGTGCGTATATAAGTGTATTTTTGTGTTTATACCAAGATATATATGTATCTATATATGTACTTATGTATACATACACACACACACACATATATATATATATATACATAAATATATACACATATCAATTTACGCATATATATATATATGTATATATACACATGTAGGTATGTATATCTATCTATCAAACTATCGATCTATCTATCTATCTTCATATACTCATGTATGTATTTTTCAATGCACACACACACACACATATACATTAAGATATAACTAAAGTATATATATATATATGTATATATGTATATATATATATATATATATATATAT
>NC_068997.1:47113065-47113758 GCF_001194135.2 Octopus bimaculoides | reverse complement strand
ATATATATGTGTGTGTGTGTGTGTCTTTCTGTTTGTGTGTGTCTCCTCATCACCGCTTGACCACCGGTGTTAGTGCGTTTACGCCCCTGTAACCTAGCGGTTCGACAAAATTCACTGATAGAATAAGTACTAAGCTTCTGGGGTCGATTTGTTCCATTAAAACCTTTCAAGGCGGTGCTCCAGCATGGCCGCAGTCAAATGACTGAAACAAGTAAAAGAATAAAAGAAAGTAAAAGCTTAAATGCATATATATATATATATATATATATATATATATAAGATTAGGTAGTATATATAATGCCACTTGCTAAAATGAAAGCCCTTGCTCCAGAAAACATCGTACAAGTTGCCATAAAGTTACACATCTGCAATGCAATTAACACTTCAGAAATAGGCTTACCTTCGCTTTGAATACATCGATAAGTAATACATATTTCAATATCAATCCATTTCACACTTTGCATGACAAACACGCTTTACAATCTTCATTTGAAAACAGCATAGACATCTATTTCTAAAATATTCACTACGTTAGCTCGTACACACATACGTCCACACAAAGAGACGCCGATATACGTACATATGTAAATAACCATGGTACACGTACAAGGGAAACGCATGTATACTCCGGTATATATATATATATATATATATATATATATATATATATATATATATATACACACACACACA
>NC_068997.1:47112311-47112987 GCF_001194135.2 Octopus bimaculoides | reverse complement strand
TATATATATATATATATATATATATATATATATATATATATACATATACATATATGCACACGCTCATATATATATATATCTACTTTTAGACATACATAAATATGTATAATGTATATACATATATATATATATATATATATATATATACATATATATACGGATATATGTATCTACACATATCCAGTATACGTACATACATACATGCATGAATCTATCCATACATTTATATATATATATATACTAGCAGTATAAACCGACCTTGTCCGGGTGTGACTTCTTATGCCATCTACGATAAATCTTGCTAGCTGAAAATCAACTAAAAAAAGAAAGCCTTACAACGAAAAAGCCCTTATGATGTAATCATAACACTAACCCTAACACTAACCCTAACACTAACCCTAAACCCTAACCCTAACCCTAACCCTAAAAAACGTAACCGTAGCATTAATCCTAAACCCTGACCCTAAAACCCTAACCCTAACACCCTAGTGAAAATCGTGGTAAATTTACAAAACATTGACGAACATGAGTTATATTTTACTGAATGATTGTGTACTTGCACGTGTATGCTTTTGAGAGAGCGAGAGAGGAAGAGGTAGAGAGGGGGAGAGAAAGGAATAGGGGTAGTTAAAAGTTTTCTTATGACTGCTTCTCTTCACTGCCTATTACTTCATTA
>NC_068997.1:47110678-47111621 GCF_001194135.2 Octopus bimaculoides | reverse complement strand
CTCTCTATATTTTTATGTTGAGCGCGTGTGTAAGAATGACGTTCCAGGTAGAAGGGATGAAATATAAAAGTTGCTGGAAACAACAGCCAAATCTCCCTTAAATCACACAAAGTAAACGGAATTTTAAAAATCTAATTCCTGCACTGGAAAGTTCACATCGAGAAAATTCCATTGATGTAAAAATTTTTACGAAAAAGTGGAAAATGTGGATTTCTATAAACATTCAAAAAGGCTTCACACGGACACACAACTTTAGATTTATATATATATATATGCATATATTCATTATTCATTGTCTTCACTCACACGAAATAATGTAATGATTTTCTCAATCATTAGAAGCAAACAGTACTCGCACGCGCGCGCGTGCACACACACTTACATACACACAGACACACCCACACACACACACACACACACATTTCCCTCCCTGCAAAAGGACAATGAGCTAAAACGCACAACGAATTAATTCTGTCATAATTTTCTCTTATATTTAATGTATTATAGAATCGAACTCCCGTCACGTGGTACTTAATAACGTTAAGCCTAATATATACATTGAGTTTAAAAGGCACAGGGAATTGAGTCTAATCCATATATTCATTTTAATGTGTCTCGGTCGTTGATTTGCGTTTGTACCACTTTGTATATTAATTTCTAGATGCTATGCTCCAAATATATGTAAATATATTTTTGTTTAGACATCGCGTTCACTATCGTTTAAGTAATATAGACTAGTTTATATGACATGTGTGTATATGCATATACATGCTTACATACATACATACATACATACATACATACATATATATATGTATGTAAGCATGTATATATATATATATATATATATTTATATATTTATTTATATATTTATACATGTGGAGGCGCAATGACCCAATGGTTAGGGCAGCGGACTCGCGGTCGGAGGATCGCGGTTTCGATT
>NC_068997.1:47109027-47110578 GCF_001194135.2 Octopus bimaculoides | reverse complement strand
GTGTGTGTGTGTGTGTGTGTGTGTGTGTATGTGTGTGTGTGTGTAATGTAAAATACAGTTAACCTCACATGACAAATAGCTTGTCGCTTTCCTAGAGGTATTCTTTCAAGAAGGCTGAAGCTTTGTCTCTTTTGTTTGATTTTCTTTTCTTCTTTTTTTTTGTCTTTTTTGTTTGCATTCTTCTGATTAGAACCAGACCTGTAGGTGACTGGGAACATATCTACAGACAAAAACCAGTGACAGTAACCATAACTTATATCAGTTACGAGATGTAATTTAAATAATAAATATTTATAACTCCATATTTTCCCCTGGTATTGACTACCTCTTCTTCAGTTCACTCCTGTTGCATATCCGTCTGTATGTGTGCTTATCTAGGTGTATGCATGTATCTATACATATGTATGCCTGTATGAATATATACATGTATGTGTGTGTTTATATGACTTTGATTTTAAAATCAGAGAGCTATATTCTCTGTGTTTTCCTCTTATTTTCCTATTCAAGTTCATCTTTCTTTAACATATGGTATATTTTTTTTGCTAATAAACACTTTTAACTTTGGTTTTATCTATCTTCTTGGTGGCTGTATATAACCGTTAGACTTAGGGCTATTTTGTTCAAACATATATTTTTCCTTTTTTACTGCCATCGATCCTTTCTAAGTCCATTCCTCATCTGTATATCTTTTCAGATCTTTAAAGTTCAAATTAAGATTTAAAAAGACGCTATATTCTTTGATACAGTTTTCGTTTGTATCATCATCATCATCAGCATCCTCCTCCTCATCATCATCATCATAGGCATCATCATTGTTCAATCATCATCATCATCATCATTCTATCATCATCAGCAGCAGCAGCAGTAGCAACCATCTCATCATCACCATCATCAACGTCATTGTCTACATAATCCTCCACCTCGTGCTCCTCCTCCTCCTGATTATCATCATCATCATCACCATCACCATCATCGTTCTATCATCATCATCATCATCACCGTCGTCGTCGTCATCATCGTTGTTCTTGTCATTGTTGTTGTTGTCGTCGTTGTTGTTGTTGTTGCTGCTGCAGTTATTTCGATTATACTTACAGGATTTACTAAAACGAAGAAAACCCTTTTCACCGAAACTTAAAGACTTATAAGATTTTCTTTCTGCAACGAGGATTTCCTGTGTGACTTTTTAAACAGAAAAGTCTGAATAATGAATAAAGAGTAGCAAGAATTGTTTAGCTTGGAGATTAAAACATTTTGTTTATCTCCAAATCTTGACAGGCTAATAGATGTAGGTATATATGTACGCGTGTGTAAGTGTGCGAGTATATATGTGTGTGTGTGAGTGTGTGAGTACACACACACACACACACATATACATATATATATATGTAATATATGCTTATATACATGTGTGAGAGTGTGTGAACGTGTGTGAGTGTATATACTTGTCTGTGTGCACGTGTAAAAGTATGTAGATAGATAGATAGATAGATAAAGACAGACAAAAATTACAGGTATACAGGCATACGTACATACATATATATATATATATAT
>NC_068997.1:47107041-47109017 GCF_001194135.2 Octopus bimaculoides | reverse complement strand
TATATATATATATATATATATATATATATATATATATATATATAAGGCATACATACATATGTGTATGAATATATACATTATGCATACATGAATGTAAATACATACAAGCATTATATGGATACTACTAACATATATATAGCATATACATACATACGCACATATATATACATACGGAAGCATTCAAATTGCAGACTGTTTGAGGGAAAATCATTTGGAGGTAAAAAAAAACAGTGTTTTTTCAAATTTCAGCACAAGGCCAGCAATCTAGCGTGTGGAGATAAGTCAGTTACATCCACTGCAGTGATCGACTGGTATATATTTTATCGATACAGAAAAGATGAAAGGCAAAGTCGACCTCGGCAGAATTTCAACTCAGAACATGTAAAGACGGACTAAATGCCGCTAAACATTTACTTCGGCTCGCCCTCTTAACTTGATGTATAAATATTGGCTTCAAATTGTTGCACAAGGCCTGCAATTTCGGAGAATGGATAAGTTGAGTCTACCGACCTTAGTGTTTTATCGATCTCCAAAGGATGAAATGCAAAGTCGACAGAAACGGATTTTCAATTTAGAACGTAAAGACGGACAAAAGATTGCCTTCTTGCTCCTTCTGGGGGACGCGAAGTCGTTTACATCGACCCCAGTGCTCAACTAGTATTTATTTTACTGCCTCGGCAGAATTTGAACTCAGAACGTAAAGACAAACGAGATGACGCGAAGCACTTCTTTTGGGAGTGCGTTCTAATGAGTCTATCAGCTCGCCACCTGAACTCTGTATGTAAATATTATTTTCAAACTTTGGCACAAGGCCAGCAATTCTAGAGGTGAGCAAGTTGATTATATCTATCCCAGTGTTTAACTGGTACTACCTTTATTGACCTCAAAAGGATGAAAAGCAAAGCCGACGCTTGCAAATTGCTTTGCGTTTAAGACTTGTCTCCTTTTCCCTTAAAAACGAAACAGACATGTTTGCCCAACTCCTTTACCAAGTAGAATTATATTTCCCAATGTTGTTAAGAATAATTCTATCATACAATCAGGCAACACGAGTAAGCGGGAATTCTTAATATGAATGAAGAAATATCAAGTTTAAGACTGGTTAATGAGCTACAACGGAGACGGGAACGCTGTAAATAAAGTCGAGTTTAATAGAAATGAGATATCAACTATCATACAGGTGCGGTATCATGTGAAAATATATATTATTAAACATGTACATATAAATGTATGTGTATATATACGTATAGATGTGTGAGTGCGTATATATGTGTGTGTGCATATATACATGCGTGTTCATATATATATATATATATATATATATATATGTACATATATAATTTATCTATATAATTTTTACCTTTATAGGTTTTTTACGCATACTAAGTCACTGATGTTATTATAAACAATAATATACTTATATATATTTAAGTACGTCCATGCATTTATATACACACGTATATATATATATATATATATATATATATATATATATATGTGTGTGTGTGTGTGTGTGTAGACACGGTATCCATATATATATATATATAATATATATGTAGACACGGTATCCTTCGTGTTCTGTTTTCAATTTATGTTTGATATATATAAAATATACAATACGTAGTATATATAAACTATATAATATATTATATATATATATAATATATATAGATATATCTAAGATGTAATGTATATATACAGACACACACACACACGTATGTGTATATATATATATATATAGGCAATCCAAACATGAACAAGCACGAAATAACACGAAAAAACAACAACACAACAACGCGAGGACGTGGAATAAGTAGAGTGTTATTGGACGATTAGGAATGGAAAGAAAAGAAAGAGGATTTCACGTTTCGAGCGGAGGTCTTCATCAGAAATATAGAAAAGGTCCAAAAAAGGGAAGATGGAGAAAGAAAATCGCCAACGATATATATATATATATATATATATATATATATATA
>NC_068997.1:47105513-47106723 GCF_001194135.2 Octopus bimaculoides | reverse complement strand
TATATATATATATATCGTATGCACATTGCATAAACTAACCAGCAGGAGGAAGCGTCCTCCTAGAGTTAAAATGGAAGTAACATGGGTTCCTACGGAGCAGCCATGTTGACGTGGCGATAAGCATTACCTCTCAGTATAGATACTGCTTTCATCTCTTACAGAGATGTTTTAACTCGTTACTTTGCTTGTTGCAAGATCAGCGACTGGTTGTCACTTACGTTTCTCAATATTGCGGGCTGGAACGAACTACTACGAACTCTAGTGAACGAGTATCAATCACTGAGGATGAGCACAAATAGCTCGAAACCGTACAGGAAGGTCGTCACGTCGCTGGAAGGTGGTAGGGGTTCGCTTACCTACTTGCAATATATATATATATCGGAGGCAGATCGCATCGAAGAACCAGCTGGAAGCAGGGTACTCTTGGGGTTAAAATCGTAATAACGTCGGTTCCTACAGAACAGTCATGTTAACGGCGCGATAAACATCACTTCTCAGTTTAATTACTGCTTTCATCTCTTGCAGAGATTTTCTAACTAGCTACTTAGCCTCTCTCTCTGTGTGTGTGTGTGTGT
The DNA here is from genome assembly GCF_001194135.2 of Octopus bimaculoides. NCBI lineage: Eukaryota > Metazoa > Mollusca > Cephalopoda > Octopoda > Octopodidae > Octopus > Octopus bimaculoides. The sequence goes on along the minus strand of NC_068997.1, from coordinate 47,106,148 downwards.
GTGTGTGTGTGTGTGTGTGTGTGTGTGTGTGTGTGTGTGTGTGTGTGTGTGTGGTGTGGTAGTATGCGCGTGTGTTCATATGTATACGTACCCGATCTTCAATGACTGAAGCAACTAAATGAATGGGTATAAGTGGGTATAGATAGAGAGAGAGAGATAAAGAGACAAAGTGTGTATCAGCGGGTGTATGTGTGTGTGTGTGTATGCGTGTGTTATATCTTGTCCGATTATCTAAATATCTCTGGTATATGTTTATATGTGGCTGTTTTAGTCTTTCCTGCCTATTTGGCAGCAGGAAGCCATTCTAGTGTCACTTCCTTAACATAGTATACAGAAAAACTACCGACGAGAAGGTTGATTATGAAATAGTGGCTGGAAATAATGGTCTAATTTTATATGCATTTATGCGTATGTGTCAGTGTGTGTGCGCATGTATATATATATATACATATATATATGTAAACATATATACATATATATATGTATATACATATACATATATATATGTATATACATATACATATATATATGTATATACATATATATACATATATATATGTATATACATATATATACATATATATATGTATATACATATATATACATATATATATGTATATACATATATATACATA
>NC_068997.1:47096147-47104806 GCF_001194135.2 Octopus bimaculoides | reverse complement strand
ATATATATATATATACACACACACACACATACACATATATATACACACACACACACACACACACACATATATAGGAGTGGTTCTGTGGTAAGTAACTTGCTTACCAACCACAAGGTTCCGGGTTCAGTCCCACTGCGTGGTACCTTGGGCAAGTGTCTTCTACTATAGCCTCGGGCCGACCAAAGCCTTGTGAGTGAATTTGGTAGATGGAAACTGAAAGAAGCCTGTCGTATATATGTATGTATATATATATGTATATATATATATATATAGTTATGTTTAATAAAATGACTTAATTACTTAAGTTTTAACATCTTCTGCATCGAAATAGTGACCTTACGCAGCAATACACGGGGCCCAGCGTTCATGCCACTTTTGGAATCTATCCCTGAAGTCGTTATCCGTGAGCGTGTCGTGGACCTTCTGAGATTCGCTCTGGATCTCGACATCAGTGTTAAAACGGCGACCTTCAAGCTGCATTTTCATCTCGGGGCAAGTCCTCAGGTGCTAAATCTGGCGAATGGGGCACGTAAGGAAGCGGTACAATGTCGTTTTTGTTGAGAAACTCATCAGTGAGGGAGTTTCGTAACAGGGTGCATCGTCGTCGTGAAGAATCCAATTTTTTGCGCTCCACAAACCCTCAAACGTCCTCCCTCAAACGCTTCAAATGTCGTTGACTGCCCCCCCTCCCCAATGGTCCTCGTGCACAACACTGAATCTAGCAGTGCACTACGAATCGTCAGAAAGCATCTAATTTATTGTAAGAAAGCGCACATCCTAGTAGTATGGATGTTCATTTTATGAACTTAGGGTTCTAAATTTCATCCCTGGACCAGGAGAGAAGCAGTCTTCTTTAGCGAGGCACTTGATTTCTCGTTCACCTCAATTTACTCAACTCTGACATAATTCCTCATCTACCATGACTATGTTGCACGTGGTGGATCAACACGAGCTGTGACCCCAGCTGGATCCTCAGAGAAGAGAACATAATACGCAGGATCCATATCGGAAAAACAAGCAGCATGACCAGACAGTCTGAACTGACTCTCCCGAATGAGAAAAGTAACGGAGTGCATCCCAGTTTCTAAGACCAGTCGTGAGTTAGAAAAGAAATCCGACCTGTGGTAGCCTGTAATCTTGCGAAGTACCCTGGTACCAAATGGATTTAGGCCGTCTCTAAGGGCTCCGGACAATGTCCAAGTATCACAACCTTATAGTAAAGCAGGGAAGACCAGAGACCTGAAGACCCGAATGTTTTCCCTCCTGCTCAGATATCGGCAACGCCAAACACTTTTGTCCAGATAGGCTACAACTGTACCAACGGGCCCAAGACTTCATACGACTTTGGAGTCGCAGCTAGTGCTGCTATGGATAACGCTACCGAGATAAGTGAAGTGGTGAACAACTTCGACATTCTCAACCGCAACAGTGATAGGCGAATTGGAGACCTCCAAGAACCAATGAAAGACTGGATCATTGTTTTGACCCAAGAAATTCCGAGGCCAAATTCCGAGGCCAAACGGTTCTGCTTCATCACTTATTGAAACGAGAGCATTCATTAAAACATCCAGAGACTCACCAAGAACTGTCGCATCATCAGCAAAATCCAGGTCAATAAAATCCTGATCGATCGAGCCACCATCCGAGCAAGTTTCCAGTCCATGCAACCATCGAACAGAGTGGAAGTCAAACACAACCCGGACGGACCTAACTGAGAATATTTCTGGGAAGTTGGTACATGATTGTATATAATTCAGTGTGTGGTTCCCGATGTTTCTATACGTTTATTGGTGCGTGCGTGCGTGCGTGCGTGCGTGTACGACGTGACAGTACGACGTGACATGAAAGTGTGGCCTATACCTGTGAGCGTTCATCGATGTGGACGCCGGTTTCGGGTGGTGTGGCGTGAAAAGTAAATTTGACTTCAGTGGGATTTGAACTCAGTATCTCCATGATCGTAATAGTATTTATTTCTAACTTCGTCAGAAGGCCTCAAATTTTAGTGGATGGATATATATATATATATATATATATATATATATATATATATATATATAGTCAATCAAATCGATGCTAATGATTGACTGGAAGTTTTTATTTTGCCGATTCCAGAAAAATCAAAAGTAAATTTAACATGGGTGAGATTTGAACTCGGGACATAAACAGACGTAACAATATACCACACACGAATGATTAACGACCATTCAACTCTGATCATCCAACAATACTTACTGAAACCCAACTGTTTTCTTTTATACAGCGGAATGTAGTTTGAGAGATATTTGGCTGCTATTTGTAATATCTGAAGTGACCTCCTAGAGGCTCTTTCATTTACTCGATCTCAATCTCCGCAGTAGTGGTCGTGTTACGGTTGCTCCTAATCATATATAGTTTTACTTAACCGATTTATCTCTACAGTACAGTTAAAATAACTAGATTTACTTGATCGCGTCTGATGATATAGGTGATTTTTTTCTTTTTTCCTTCCTGTCTATATATACTCTTCTCTCTCTCTCTCTCTCTCTCTCTTCACAAACAATCGCTGTAGGTTAAAGATAAGTCTACGGAATAGTAATCCTTTCAATATTCGAACAGACCATCTTAAACTAAATAATATAATTCTTAAAATACACCGAAAAGTAGAACAAAAAAATCAAAGACAAATCAATGCGAAATAAATAAATAAATAAATAAATGGATAAATTTCTGCATACGTTATGTTTTCTATAGTTTCTACAAGTTTCTCCTATATTGTATGAAAGAAAAAAAAAAGAAAAAAGTCACAGATTAAAGAGTTGAAACCAAGATAAAAATCAGGGGAGACAATAATACTAATACTACTAATAATAATAATAATGATAATAATTGAAATTTTAGTAGCCATGAGAATTCAACAAACGAATATACTTTAGACGATAATGGTTTGTCGAAATACACACCTGTGTGTGTGTGTGTGTGTGTGTGTGTGTGTGTGTGCATGTAGGTGTGTTTGTGTGTATGTGTGTGTGAATGTGTATGTATATGTGCATATGTATGTGTGTACGCGTCTAGATATATGTGTGTGTGTGTGTGTGTATTTGCATGTACGGATGTATGTATATAGGTATGTGTGTATATATCTCTCACTATATATATATATATATATATATATATATATATATATATATATAGGTTTATATGCGTGTGAGTGAATATTTGTACGTGCATATATATCTGTGTGCGCATCTAAACATATGTATGTGTATATAATTGTATGTATGTGTGTGTGTATTTATGTATGTATATTTGTTATACCTGTTCATGTCTGTGTTATTCGTATGCATGCCACTGGCCAGTCTGAAGTCTTTCAGCTCATTTTCTTTTTATATATCTGTATACATGGTCTGCGTATGTGTGTGTATTTGTGTTTATGAAGTGTTATACGTGAAAAACAGTCGAGCATTAATCAAAAGATCATTGAAAGCGTTTAAGTAAAGAGCCAAACATTTTTACGCGGAAAAGGTTGACAATCACTTGCAAGTTTGTGCCGTTCGCAATTTCACAGTCTGGCGAAGCCAACAAACAACAAAACTTTGAAGACACTCATATCTTTGCGAATATATATATATATATATATATATATAAATATCTGTTTGTGTGTGTGAGCGGGGTGCGTGTGTGAGTGTGAGTGTGTAAGTGTGAATGTGTTTGCGTGTGTGTGTTTTTGTGTAAATGTATGTGTGAGTGTGTACATGTCTGAGTGTGTGCATGTGTTGAAGAGACAGAGTATACATATAATATATGTACTTATATACACATGTATACGTATAAGCAAATACAAAAAAGTGTGCGTATATTCACACATACATACATACATACACACACATACACAGCGCGCACGCATACACACACACACACCATACACACAATCGCAGACTAGGTAACGCTTAATTGCATACCAAATGACCGAATGTTTTCATAATACTGTTAATTGCATACGCCAATAAAGTCAATTTAATTAAATGGTCTAACAGAATAAAAAGCATTGCAATTTTTACTAAAGTACTATTTTAAAATGTTATGAAATATAATATATTAAACATTGAAATGATTTCATTTCAATTGATTTAATTTCCTAAAGCTTCCAATTTCATGTCCTTGAAACCGCAGTCACCAGACGTTTCGTTTTACAAACAACTAATGTCGAAAGAGCCAGATAGGCTTGCAATTTCAGTGAGTTAAGACAATGGAAGCTCCTTTATTTTATCTAAGGCATTGTTAAAAGCTTAAGTAGGTCGCTTTGCAACTGCGGTTGCTTCGGGTACAATCCAAGTACGTGGGATCCTGGGAAAGTGTCTTCTGCCATAACATCAGACCGACAAATGCCTTGTGAGTGCATTTAGTAGACGGAAATTGTGTAGACGCCAGTAGTGTATATAGATAGATAGATAGATAGATAGATAGATAGATAGATAGAGATAGATAGATAAGAAGATAGATAGATAGATAGATAGATAGATAGATAGATAGATAGATAGATAGATAGATAGACAGACAGACAAACAGACACACAGACAGACAGACAAATTTCTTTATTGACCACACACGGCTGAACACTGAGGGGACAAATACAATGTAGAGTTTTTCTTTTCGAGGGGGACGAAAATAGAAAAGTAAGAATAGGGACAACGATCAAAAGGGATCGAGATCGTTTGGGATATACAAAAAGTCGAAATAGTATTAAAAGAAAACACGTAGTTCCCAAAAGTGGGGAGGTTTATCCGTGGAAAGAAAAACCTACGAAAAGACCACGGTAACCTCGGGCAATAATGTCACACAATAACACATTTCACTCTTTTTCCTTTGTTTTTCTGGTTCATGGGATTATGCTCATCCTTGCTACATTCACCTATCTTTTATTGAAGCATTCGCTAAACAAAAACTTGCCTCTCACCTTCCTTTTTAAGTGATACTTGAAGAAGTTGATGAGAGATTGACCAGAGAGGAAAGTGTTTGTCTATAGGCCTTTCAGACGCGTCCACTAGACACATTATTTCGCTATAGCCACAAGGACGATGAAAATGGCTCTTCCTTCCTGTTTGAAAGTAGGAGGTGTGACAATATTGAGGATAGACTCGGCTGATAAACCGACCCGTCCCACAACGCGACAGCAGTCAATCGACATAAGCCCACAGGTCGGAAATGGTTGGATACTGTTATGGTCAGTACGAGGCTAGAGTAGACGACACTTGGCCCAAGGTACCATGTTGTGGAACTGAACCTGGAACCATGTGTTTTGGAAGCAAACTTCTTACCACATAGCCACGTCTTCACTTTCGTAGCTAAAATTTATAGGTAAATTGTAAAGAAAATTTGATAAAGACGATAGTTATGAATTAAGATTAAGAAGTAAATGGATGTAATGTGATTGCTTTTCTTTTCGATAACATTAGTCTCTGATTTAACCTAAATATGTTATTCTTAACCTATATCACTCTTATTGAGTAATTCAATGGCAGCGAGATGGCAGAATCGTTAGCACGCTGGACAAAATGCGGAGCGGAAATTCATCCGTCTTTACTTTCTAAGTATACATAAGCACACACCAATACCACCACTCCCACTCATACACACACTTGTGTGTGTATATATATATATATATATATTTATATATTTCAAGTTGCCAAATTCGTTCGTTTCTATGTGAATTATCTCGAAAAGTATTGGTATTATAACATTTTGTTTTTGCTATATTCTCCCTCCACAATTTTTATTGATCGTCTTTCAAATACTCAGAATAAGTGTTACCTCCTTTCACACATATGACGATGGAGTGCCTAATAAGGAAAAATTATTTTCGATGTCTGTTCTTCTTCCCTGTTTATCAACGTTCTAAATCTGCCAAAGCCGCTCGAGACATTTGTGTTGTGTACGAAGGTGACGCTGTCACTGATAGAATTGCACAGTTGAAGGAGGGAAAATTCGACCTGATAGTCTTTTCGCGTTCTAACCGGCCTGTACAGTTCGATAAGGAACGATAGAAAGCACTCGTCTAGGAGGAAATTGGCCCAGCAGGGAGAATACTTTTATGATACTGTCGCCTTCATTTGATGTGTAAGGTCCAAAACTTCGGTGCATATATAACACACGCTCTGAACAAAAAATTCCAGCACCTTTCTATTGGTGCCAGCCCACTAATGGGCACAAGCAGATTTCTTTACCGCATCGTCACCGATTCAACGAGAAAACCCAGCTGAAGCAACTCGACAGGCGACACGGCGTGCTTCTTCAACACAACAACGCTTGACCCTGTGTCGCTAATTTGACCAAAAATGTCATTTAAGTTCACCGAATTCTTCTGATAAAGCGGCTTCAGATTACGTTTTTGGTCGCTCTCCAACAGTTTGAGAGTTGATTCGTGCAATATGACGTGGAGATGTAAACGTGGCACGACGAATTCATTGTTCGGGTCAAACATTACTACACGCACATGCGCTTTCAAACACGGACTACAGATACAGACAGACAGATATATGCTCATACGTCTACACACAAGCACAAACAATTCACAAAATACTAAAATATAAAATATTTTATTTTTTAAAAATTTTGAAAATGTTTTCTAGTTGGAACTCCCAGGTTTCCTGCATTGAAAGAGCCTGGTTAAGAGTCAATACGGTTACCTGACACAGCACGTACACCTTGCAACTATGTTATGACACCAACCAGCATGCTGTAGAGGATGTTTAAAGACTCGAAGGTTCATAAAATCGACTACATAATTTTACTCTTTAATAACTTCCAATATAAATGAATAATTCTTATTGAAGTCCTGTCCAACTTAAACGGTAGATTTTGTAACCAGGTTCACATGAACAAATATTTATATATAATACAATGATGTTATATAACTAAATCTATTCAGGAAACTTTTCTTCTTGCGGTTTCATTACCTAGGCAGTAAGCGTAACTAGATTACATTGTGATCCAACTAACCAACCGTACTCTGTGCAGGCTGACTTACAATGAATCGACTACAACAAACGGCCTTCGAGAGTAGCAGTAGGGGACTCACTCGCATTCAAATACGAATGGGCTGAGCAAATACTAAACTAATTTCTTCTAGGGCAGTCACTACGGAAAATGGGTGAAAAAACGTCGCAAGGCTATTCCTTTGGAACTTATATTTCATCCTACTCTAAGGACCACTGCTTGAGTGTTGACAGCTCTCAAGATCGATACCAGCTACTACAAAATTGCGTGCATATTTGTGTGTGTGTGTGTGTGTGTGTGTGTGTGTGTGTGTGTGTGTGTGTGTAAATAGAATTAAATTCTTATCTTAAAAATCGGTGAAATATCTCAATACTAAAGGAATCTATATTTCCGATATTGGTGCCTGCTGAAGCATTGAAGGTATGAAGACAAAACCGAATTACGCCTTCTATTTATAAGAAAAGGCACCCATTTATGACGTCATAATAGAACTATAGCAAAATTATCAAATGGAAGATACGAAACAATGAAAATTACCTCACTTTATATTTCTTGAATTTTCTTAACAGAGAAATGAGGTCATAATAAAACATTCTTCAAACTTTTCTAAAATGTCTTCCTTCATAAATATTTTACACTTTTAAAGCATTTTTATCTATTGCAACGGAGACGTACTTATTTGCAGAACAAAACAAAAAATAATAATTGATAGTCTCTACATTAGTCTCTACAAAGGCAGAATTTTTTCGGGAACGAGGTTAGTGGATACCATATGTTCGAAGTGTTAGACGGATAAATTATTTTATAGACTCAGGAAGAATGAATGAGTGTTGCCTCTTGCGGTAAATTTAATGTTTTCATCCTTTATTTCGTATATCTATATATAGATATATATATACTAGCTGTTGGACCCGGCGTTCCTCGTGTTTTCCGTGTTGAAGCCTACCTCTGACCTTGTATTGAAATCATCTACGTTCCCCGTGCCAGTTGTTACCAATTAAGATGTTATATGTTAAATCTGGTTCGGCAGGCTGTTGCAGGAAGAGTAGATGTGTGGCAGGCGGAGGAAATATGGTCAGAGCAGGCGACGGGAGTTTTGTTGACGGAGCGGAGCTTTTGCAGCCGACGACAATGTGTTCAATGGGGCAGCGAAGTGAGGCTGAAGTAATAAATGGAGACGTTAAGAAAATACTTCGAGGAAATGAGTTCGCATTTGTAAAGAAGTACTTACAGTGGAGTCGTGAGGCGGCTAGCTCCGAAGATGTCTTCATGGGAGAATTGGAGATTTGACTGTATTTTTTTTATCATGTTTGATGAAATTCACTCCTGTAACGCTTCTTGGTAGACATTTTTAGTCCTTCCGTCTTCGGTGTAGATGAAAAGGTTTTGAGGATTGCCAAATCCAATTTCATAAACAGGAATACCGAAGCGCACGGGACAAAACAACAACAGAACATCCAAAGTGTGGCAAAGTAAAATCCATATTTCACCATTCCGCAGGTAACATCAGTAAAGTCAAACCATAAACATCATTTACAGTGGATTACAAGTATAGGTGGAATACAAACACAAAACACCTATGGCCATGTCGGGGGTATATCACCGTATTTAGGGCACAATAGAGCACAAATTAGTGATAACCCCTTCTTCAGGGTAAAAAAGACACACAGCCATCAACGAAGTCACC
>NC_068997.1:47091500-47094000 GCF_001194135.2 Octopus bimaculoides | reverse complement strand
GCACAAGGCCCGAAATTTTGGGGAAGGGGGCCAGTCAATTAGATCGACCACAGGACGCAACAGGTACTTAATTTAGCGATCCCGAAAGGATGAAAGGCAAAGTCAACCTCGGCGGAATTTAAACTCAGAACCTAAGCATTTCGCCCGGCATACTAACGTTTCTGCTAGCTCGCCACCTTAAAAGAGAATATATATTCTTTTCTACTCAAGGCACAAGGCCCAAAATTTTGGGGGCGGGGGCCAGTCGATTAAATCGCCAGCTCGCCACCTTAAAGTAGAATATATATTAATTAAATATGTGCGTTTGGTGTAAGCAACTCCCTCCTCCCTGCAAAACCTGCTGACCCTGTACTAAAATTTGAAACCAGTTACATCTTTGTGTGTGTGTATATACAATTTACTGTCAATATAAACACATATCTTAATAAATACGTTGATTCTATATCAATTAGTTTGAACGAATATACAGTTTAGTGCTTCCAGGTTTTGAATTCCATCTCCTGGCTATATTCTCCTGCTTCGAATGTTGATGCACAGTGATAAGGCGCTAAGCACTACTTTTATTAGAAATCTATTAGCAAAATAAACGTTACATCTTTTGAGAAGCAGATGTGTATTTTACCATCTGGCTACCTGTCTGATAAACAATGCTATCTTTATATGAACATGAAATGTTAATTTTCGTTTTGGGGGTCAACTAAATGTGTATATCTGGCACTGAATACTTTTCTTGAAGTCTGTTTTTTTTTCCAGTCAGTAGATTCTGGATACGAACACACTTTCCCTCTCTCCCTATTTCTCTCTCTCTCTCTCCCTATTTCTCTCTCTCTCTCTCTCTCTCTCTCTCTCTCTCTCTCTCTCTCTCTCTCTCTCTCTCTCTTTCTCCGCCTATCTCACTCTCTCTTTCTTTCTTTCTCCGCCTCTCTCCCTCTCTCTTTCTCCCCCTCTCTCTTTCACGTACACACACACACACATAAACAGACAAACCAAAAAACTTTCATACACAGACATACGTATTCATGTACACATACATACATACATACATATATATATATATATGATGATGGCCGTCCACTCGTGACCGAGGAAGACCATTGCTGTCCTTCAGGAATATTGTGCGCTCCAGGACTAACTTATATTTTGCATTTGTGGCTCCGTTGGTGGCTAATGCACACTGCTCTTGACAAGCATACACGACTGCAAACATTGCAAACCAAACTTTTCCCATTCACTACACCACCAGTGCGATTTCGAGCAGCACGTTTAAGTTCTTCGTGCAGAATACGTGCTCTCAAAAGTGTCGACTCGCTCCTAAACCTCCTTCCTCCATCAAATTTTGGCACATATCCATCGATTTCGGGGGAGAGGATAAGGCGATTACATCGACCCCAGTGTTTAACTGGTGCTTATTTTGTCGACCTCAGAAGGATAAAAAACCGAAATCGAACTCCGCGGAATTTGAACTCAAAACGTAGAGATGAACGAAATGTGGTTATGCATTTTGCCTGGCTTCCTAACGATTCGGCCAGCTCACTGCCTTAACACTAATGATAATATTAATAGCAAGAACACTCAGAGAGCGCAAACCTCCGCCAAGGCAACACCAACATCCTCTCAGCGATTAACCGGAGATGATTTCTAAAATGAGAATATCTGAAATAAACTCGACTACTCTCACAAACGATAATGTTAAAAATGAATCCGACCGCTCTCAAAAATTAAGTAAAAAGAAACAGGAAAAGTAATCCAGAATCGTTGTCCGGTACCAGATCGATCCCAAAATCTATTCAATTCGTACCAGTCACGAGGTCACACATCCCTGAAAGTTTCATCCGAATCCATCCAGCGGTTCTTGAGATATCTTGTCCACTGACAAACAAACAAGGAAACAAGTAAACACGACTGAAAACAATACCTCCGCCTTAGCGAAGGCGGAGGTAATAACAAAAAAGAGCAACGTGAAGAACAGTAACAACGAACTCCGCAACAACAACAGCAGCAGCAGCAGCAGCAACAATAACAACAACAAGATCAACAACGATGACAGCTGCAACAATATTGAAAATCAGCAACAACTGCAATAACGAGTAACAATACTAACTGCAGCAACAGTAATGTGAAAACTGTAGAAGAACTGATTATTACTAAGAAATTATTTGAAAGACTAGATGAGGAAATTTCTGGGTGCATTTAAGAATCTCACAGAATAATAATAAAAATAAAAATAAAACAGACCTCTCTACAACTTACTTGAATTTTTAGATTAAATTGCTCGTCATTGATGAACAGAAGAAATATTGGCGTATCGATTGAGGCATTTCGGATGAAGCACACGATGTGATTAATTTTCCAGTAAAGTTTGTGAATAAGTAATGTCTACTATATCTTCAGTGCCATCCTCAATTACTCTGACGTAAAGTTAGTCCGTTTTGTTATGGCGTTGAAAAGCGTTGCCCCCACCCCCAACGTTTCCCCCCATATATTCAGCCACATATATATA
>NC_068997.1:47088643-47091121 GCF_001194135.2 Octopus bimaculoides | reverse complement strand
ATATATATATATACACAGACACACAGACACACATATATTCACACATACATATATACACACATATATATCTAACTATTTATCTATCTATATATCTGTCTGTCTGTCTGTGTGTCTGTGCATCAACTTTAATCGCGTTTTTTTCTTCTAGTCTTTTCTCCACTTTTCTCATAGACCAACATACTGTTTTTTTTTTTTAAGTACATCTAACGTCTTGAACTGAACTTGATTGATTGCTTAGAGATACATGGCGTGTTATAAAAACCTGCCAATTTAATGTATCTCAAAGCATGAAACTAATAGTAGCTCTTTTGTAAATTGTGTATATTGAATTATGTGCGCGCGCGTATGTGTGTGTGTATGTGCATATATAACACAAAGTTCAGGAACAATAATAATTTATTGGCGTCGAAGGTTCTAGGGATTCCTTTTCACATATTGAAGTTAGATAAGCTGAAAACTTTTTTTCTATAGCTGTCGGTTAGCAACCGGTGTTGCTATGAATGCGAATAAAAATCCAAACAGGGGGAGTTTAAAAGGTAAAATCTAGGCTTCATAAGTTTCCTAAATAGCAGCTCCTCATACATACACACATACATACATAAGTACACACGTACGTAAGTACATACGTACATACATACAGACATACATACATGCATACATACGTACGTACGTACATGCATGCATACATACATACGTAAGTACATACATACATACATTCATATATACATATATACATACATACAAACATACACACATGCATATTCAAAGACTACAGATCCAATCCATCACTGGAGCTGTAAAAATCTGTAAAACTTTCCAGAAGTTTATCATACGTTGATTTGCTCAAGGTCATATGTTACCAGTAGCACTTGGAGCGACCTGACTCATACAGACAGACAGGTAGATAAGCAGGCAGGTAGACAGACACACAAACATGCATACATACAAACGTACATGCATACAAGCATGCATGTATCCGTTCATACATACGTACATACATATATAGATACATACAGACACGCACACACAGACAAGCAGACAGTGCGACGCACGGACAAACAGAGAGACACATACAATCAGACATGCATTCACACGAACTTACATACATAGATGCGTACATACATACATACATACATACATACATACATACATACATACATATGCTATGTCATTCATTCACCTCTTCACTTTCCTTTTTTTTCTTTTTTCGTTCTGGTTACAGAGTTCTTTCTTCTATTTTTCTTCTTCTTTCGAGCGCACAGATAATTAATATTCCATAATCATACGAAGAAAATTAAAAATAAGTAACATTTTCAATATTATATATGACTAATGGGTTCTTTCGAAATAAAGATCCGAATTGACTGTTGCCCTCTTGCACCTTAAATAGCTATTTGATCTTCATTAATGTGATACCTGGTCGTGTGAATTATAAACTCGGTAGTATATCACATATTAATTTGATTCCAACAAGAGAGAATTTCATTAATGCCAGAAACATCTTCCTTTTTTCGATTAAGAAATGTATTTAAATTTTGACGGATTAAACGGAATAAGTATCTTTATTGACTCGTTCCTTTGATTTCATTTAATCCTGTAGCCTTATATCTCGTGCCAAACTTATTTCTTATATCTTATGCCAAATTTTAAAGAACTTTACTTTGACACGAGTGTGTGTGTGTGTGTGTGTGTTTATGTGCGGACGCGAGTGGAATGTATGCGTGTACATATTTATGTATGCGTGTACGTATTTATGTATGATTGTACGTATTTATGTATGCGTGTACGTAAACGGCGTGTTTAATAACTTGACAAGTTTCGAGCGAACTCAATTCAGGTGAAGAGTAAAGTATTTACTTGTTTATAAATATAACACAGTTGTGCGTTTGCAGATTAATATTCGGTTTCGTGTAAGAAAAAGACTGCTATATAGATTATGAGTGTGAATGTAAATGAACTTGATATAGTCAAACGGTTAAGAAGTCTGTTATGCAATCATAACATTTCAGGTCCAGTGCCGATTCGGTGCACAGACGTAGGTGAGAAATGATTCGGTGCACAGATGGAGATGTAAAACCACTATTATGCTATATAGTTGAGACATAATGTTTTTACGATTAGGAAACTTGAAATTCCGTCCAGGAAACGAAATTTGAAATTTCTTGGCTAAAATGTAATGACACGACGAATATAATATAGATATCAAAATAATATATAATTATGTGATATAGTTGATTTTTATCTAGTAAATTCTAGTCAAGTCGTGAAAACAAATTCTGGATCAACTTAACTATCTATGAATGAAAAAAATATTCTGAAAATAATATCAGAAAAAAAATGTCATGAAATCTCCAATGTGAATAGTAATCACATTATTGGCTTTAAAAGGAAATGATTTTCTTAATGTAATATCACACACAACAATAGACAGTAGACACGTCTTCACACCCGTATATATATATATATATATATATATAT
>NC_068997.1:47084879-47086928 GCF_001194135.2 Octopus bimaculoides | reverse complement strand
ATATGCATATGTATATGTATGCATATATTTATAGATATATATACACACACATATAGACACATTTATATATATATATATATACACACGCACATACATATATATATGTATGTATGTATGTATGTATGTATGTATGTATGAATATGTATATGGAGAGACGAGTGTCCAAAGGAGATATTGAAAAACGAATAGAGGATAATGTTGTTGCTGTTGTTCTTCTTCTTCTTTTTCTTCTTCTTCTTCTTTTTCTTCTTCTTCTTCTTCTTCTTCTTCTTCTTCTTATTATTATTATTATTATTATTATTATTATTATTATTATTATTATCATCATCATCATTATTATTATTATTATTATGATTATTATTATCATCATCATTATTATTATTATTATTATTATTATTATTATTATTATTATTATTATTATTATTATGTGAGGCGGCGAACTTGCAGAATCGTTAGTCCGCCGGACGAAATGCTTAGTGACATTTCGACTGCCGTTACGTTCTCATTTCAAATTCTGTTAAGGTTGACTTTGTCTTTCATCGTTTCGGGATCGATAAATTAAGCACCAGTGAAACACTGGGATCGATGCGCCTTTAGTAGAAAGGATTATTATTATCATTATTATTAGTCGTTTGCACGCCGGGTAAAATGCTTAGCGGTATTTTTACCATCTATACGTTCTGAATTCAAATTCTGCTGTGGTCGATTTTGCCTTTCATTCTTTTTGAGTCGATATATAAGTACCAGTTGGTAATCAAATTACCAGTTGGTAATCAAATTACCAGTTGGTAATCAAATTACTCCTTCCCTAATGTTTCAGGCTTTGTGCCTATAGTAGAAATGATTGCGAAGGCGGAGGTATTGTTTTTCAGTCGTGTTTGTTTGCTTGTCCGTTGGCATAATATCTCAATAACCACTGGATGGATTCGCATGAAACTTTCAGAGATGTTTGGCCTCGTGACTAGCACGAACTGATTAGATTTGGGGATCGATTTCGTACCGGACAAGGATTATGAATTACTTTCCGGATTTTTTACTTCATTTTTGAGAGCGGTCGGGTTAATTTTTAGTTTCTCGTTTGTGAGAGTAATCGAGTTTATTTCAGATATTCTCATTTTTTAAATTATCTCCGGTTAATCGTTGAGAGGACGTTGGTGTTCCCTTGGTGGAGGTCTGCGCTCTCTTGGCCGAAAGGGGGTCAGGAGCGACGTGAAACGGCGTGTTTTGCTCAAAAACACAATGCACTGCCCAGTCTGGGAATCGAACGCGCGATTTCACGACTGTGAGTCCAACAGCCTAACCACTACGTCAGGTGCCTTCACATACGTGCGTACAAGCGCTTTCACACGCAGATAGATAGAAAGATGGATAGGCAGACAGACAGACAGACAAACAAACAAATAGATAGATAGATAGATAGATAGATAGATAGATAGATAGATAGATAGATAGATAGATAGAAAGACAGACAGACAGACAGACAGACATACATACATACATACATACATACATACATACATACATACATACATACATGTACACAGGCAGATAGATAGATAGATATAGATATAGTTATGTATGTAGTCAGAAAACAGGATAACGTCGTTAGTGGGAAAGGCTAAGAAAGTTAAAATAGGAAGATGAGAAAAGAAATGAAAACAAAACACGATAAAATACGATGAAAGATAACAGAGTAGAAGGAAGTAGAAGGAGGTTTGATATTCTATAATAGGTTTATGGTTATAATAGTTTTAAAAGCTCATGGATATCAAAGTTTATGGATACATACATTTAAAGATATATATAAGAGGTTTATGGACATAGAAGTAGATATAAAATTAGATAGGTAGATAAATAGATAGACAGACAGATAGATAGATCGATGGAGAGGCTGAGAGACAGACAGACAAACAGACAGACAAACAGACAGCAGGCAGGCAGACATGCTGGTAGATAGGCAGACAGGCAGGCAGGCAGGCAGGTAGGTAGGTAGATAGGTAGGTAGGTAGGTAGGTAGGTAGGTAGGTAGGTAGGTAGACATATATAGAT
>NC_068997.1:47081560-47084869 GCF_001194135.2 Octopus bimaculoides | reverse complement strand
AGATAGATAGATAGATAGATAGATAGATAGATAGATAGATAGATAGATAGATAGATAGATAGCAAGAGAGAGGGAGAAAGAGATAGAAAGACAGATAGGTAGATCGGTAGGATGCAAATCTATTTTATTACAACACCGTTCCTCGTCTTGAGTTTACTTGGGAGAGTGTGTTTGTTAACTTGACAACAAGATCGAGGTGAGCTCTGATTGGATGTATGCAAATGAGTTCCTTACAGGGGTCCGGAACTCTTGTGAGAAAAAATATTTCGCATCCCGACGATGTGAATATCTCTTCGGAAATCAAGGAGAGAGAAGATACTTCTGCACAACTGCTCCGATATCACCAGTTTCAATACCTAGATTACTAATTTACATTTATACCAATAATAGTGCACTTGGTTTTGTGTGTAAATGCCTAACTGACAGTCTGGGTAAGCTTAGAATTTCAGGAAAAGCAATCAACGAACAAACTCGCTCGTTACAAATACAATCTGTAAGTGCAATAGCGAAAATAGGAAAGACTTTTCTCAGGTTTAAATATGACATTGTTTTTGTTGCCTGCATTCCAACGATGGAGTTTTGTATTTTTGATAGAAACCAGCTCCTTTCTGTAGGGAAACATTTAAATATTTCATTATGCAGTTGTACAAATGAATATTTAGAAAAGAACATTATTTCTTTTTTAAATATTGTAGATATATTTTATATTTGCTACTTTCTTAGATTTTCCCCATAATATTTGAATTTTCGTTTCGGCAAGGAAAGCTCGTAGTTCTCGCTGCAGACAGAAAGTAATTATAAGAGACAGAAGAAAAAAACAGTAAAAGGCGAAAGAAAACGAGAAAAAGAAAACGGTAACAGCTTATTAGGGGAATAGAGTTGAGAATACGAATCGGCAGCGAGAGAGATTGAAAACTAAGAAGCTTGAAAGAAAATGAGGGAGTTGAAGAAATAGAGTGTAATATGTCATGAAATAGAAAATATACATATATACATTGATACGGATATATATACATATATACACGCACGCGCATATAAATATATAGAAATATATAAAAATACATATATATATATATATATATATACACACATACACATATGTATATATATATATATATATATATATATATATATATATATATATATATATATATATATATATATATATACATATATATATATATACACACACACATACACATATGTGTATATGTGTGTATATATCTATATATATACATATATATATATAAATGTATGTATATATATAAGGTGATACACACACTGAGCAGCCATGATGAAGGAGTGATGAGGAAACGGTGAAAAAAGCAGATGAAAAAAATGCAGAATATATAAACAGTACGAATAGAAGAAATAAATAAAGAGAGAGGAGGAAAGAAAGTTGGGGAGAAGAAGAAAGAGAAAGTGAATGAAAAGTAGAGAAGAAAGATACTTAAGTTGAAGTATCTATTAAGTTATTTGAAATTCGTCAAAAAGAAATGTCTTTAGAATATTTTGAAAAAGTGAATGCTTTAGTAAAATTGAGGGCGAATAAAATATGCAGATTCACACATTAAAACACAGTTAATACTATTTAAAATAATTTAAAATAATACTTACTTCGATTTGAGCAGAATGTTAAAAGATCAACATTGTCGAGAAGTATGGAATACTGAAGGGACATAAGTGTGAAGATTCTTGTAAGATACACATTGGTGCTGTGGAGGTGCATGGATTAATGGTTGGGGTGATGGACTTATGATCGTAAGATTGTGGTTTCTATGCGTGGGCTGGGCGATGTGTTTTGTTCTTGAGCAAAACACTTCATTTCTCGTTACTCCAGTTCACTCAACTGAATTGATATTTAGAAGTATATATTTTAAAACCTTTTATAACTGCAAGTAATTAACCGGCGTCTTTACTACCTAGAATTTCAACACCACTAGAACGAGTCCACATTGTTCCCTGTCGTCAACGTATGATTTTAATTTTAGGATATTCCGTTTTATGTTGAATGTTTTCCTTCAGATCTCATACAAATATAGAAAGTGAAATTCTTTATCTTGAAAAGTGTCTGAAGGAAAAAACTTAATGGTAATTGCACCGGTTTTCAAAAATATTATAACTGATGCCAGTGTGTGCTTTAACACCGATACACAATATCTTAAGCTGGGAAGATCGACTTCAAAGTGCACAGTGATAGAATCGTACAATTATAACAATGAGAGGAGGATCATAAATTAAGCTACTTTGTTAAGTTTAGTTCATGTTCGATGAGGCAACCCTTCGAACGAAAAGAGCTGTTGAGTGTGAGATTTGAATTTTATTCTTATTGAATATTTCTATAACTATGTTCCAGTAGTAAGTATTCCTTCATATAAGGAAGATCATTTTCTCTAAGTATTTCTACTTTTTGATTATATGGTAGGTTAAACCAGTGTTTGATTCGTTTTCCACTTTTAGGATCAGCTGTTCTATGAGAAGATTCAATTCACGCAATTTTCTCCTTGAACAGTTTGTCTTTAAATCTTCACCGCACACAGAAAGTTCATTGGAATGGTCTTTAAAATACTTCCTTACTAACAGATAACTGTTATCTAATTGAGACATTCTTACCCAGGATATCTAATCGTTTCGGTGTAATTTCATTTTTTTTATATGGATGTAATTATGGAAGACACTTAATTGCATCCATACGAAACAAATAGTATAAAGGCTTATGAGATTATTCGGCGCAGCCGTTTTGGCGTCGCTGACTCGATGATGACATATTTGACATCAGACTTTTTAATGTTTCTCTCTTTCTTCTGCCCTGTCTCCCTCCCCCTTCTCTTTCTATGAATGTGAGCATATATTTCAGTATATGTATGAGAAGGAAATTGTCTATTAATTGTAAAGTATTCCCTAAAGTGTAATAACAGTCTCTTATTTTCCTCCAACTATTTATATCTGTATGTTTATATTTCACGGTGCTCGTGCGTGGGTGTACGTGTGTAGTATGGGCATGCGTTTGAGTGCTTTTGTGAAACACTTGGTCACAATTTTTGGAAATTGAGAGAGAGAGAGAGAGAGAGAGAGAGAGAGAGGAGGGAGACAGTGAGATATATATATATATATACATATATATATATATATATAAATAGATTAGATTAGATTGATTGATAGATAGATAGATAGATAGATAGATAGATAGATAGATAGATAGATAGATAGATAGATAGATAGATAGATAATTTCATGCACACACACATATGTATTTATATATATATACATATATACATACATACATATATATATATATATATATATATA
>NC_068997.1:47073761-47080997 GCF_001194135.2 Octopus bimaculoides | reverse complement strand
GGTAAAGGGTTTACTTCCCAATCACATGGTTCTGCGTTCAGTCCCACTACATGACACCTTGGGCAAGTGTCTTCTACTATAACCTCAGTCCGACCAAATCCTTGTGAATGGATTTGGTAGACGTAAACTGAAAGCAGCTCATCGTATATATATATATATATATATATATATACATATGCATGTATATATATATTTACACATATATATATATGCATGTATATATATATATATATATAAACATATATACATATTTATAAAATATGGTGAATTTATGGAATTGAACCCGGAACCATACAGTGAGGAAGTAAACTTTTAACCAAACTGCCACGCCTGCGCCTGAATGATAAATTCAAAGAAAAATATTTCAAACCTACTCATTCATTCAAAAACACAGGAAAGAGAAACGCAGTTTAATTATTTACTTGCGTCTGGACATTGAAAAAAATATTGTCCACCTTGAACGAAAAATGAAAGATGCCCGAATGATGTAAACATCATATATGCTACAAAGCCCAGTTGTTTTCCTTTAGTAAGGAAAAGAATTCCACCAAAAGCATCTAGAAATCCGCTGATTATATAATATCCATATCTGGCAGTCAACAAATGCTGTGAGCTCGAGAAATATCTGCTGAGTATTAGAAAGATATAACATCACCTGACATAATTGATTAACACACAACTATATACCAGCAGCTATTACACACTCACACGTTTTACTATTTCTTTAGCACGTTTGCTATAACAAGAATTATAGTTTCTATGTCTTTATCTTCAAAATGAAACATCATTCCCCTCAATAGTTTCTATCACCTATTTCTATTCTAATCTTCCTTGGAAATTAATACATAAAAATTAAATTTAATTTTCACCTAAGAGATAGATAATTATTATATTAAAGCTTCAAATTGTCTTTCACCCAATCTCACATTCTTAAAATTTTTACATATATGTGTGTGTGTGTGTGTGTGTGTGTGTGTGTGTGTGTGTGTGTGTGTGTGTGTGTGCTTTGGGTGTGTGTACGTGCTTGTGTGTATTTGTGTGTTATATACATACATACATACATACATACATACAATGCGTGTAAGACTTATATACGTATATATAATATATATACGAGAATATGTGTGTGTTTGTGTGCGTGCATGTTTGTGCGTGCATATACATGCATACACACGCACACATATATGAACACAGTGCTTAGGCATATGTTCCATCGGCATGCGTATTAATTAAACAACACACACTTGAAATTACACACACACACACACACGTATCTGTGTGTTTCTGAACACATCCACACTCAAATATATATATATATATATATATATATATATATATATATATATATATACATGCGTGTATCCAACTGATAGCTCTAGTCAGTCTAAACGAAATAAGAAACCCTAAATTATAGATATCTCAAAAGTGATGACATTTAGCCCATATCACAACGGGATTAAGACACGTGTAACCGGAAATACTTATCGCCATTATCAATATTTTTCATGGACAGAAAACGTTATGTAGGTTTTGATTTTTTTATCTCATGATTAATGCCGTTCCCGTGTGTCATGAAATATTATAGGTTAATAGTAAGGTTATAGATTATTATAGATTAATGCCATACCTCTTTGGGTCATGAAATATTACAGGTAAAGCTTTTTGTTTCTATATGTATCCAAGTATTTTAATGCATTCAGGACTTAACACTTGTTCGTGCAAACTTACAACATACAATTTGTACGTTTGTACGATATATATTTATGCGTCATGCGTATACATGTGTGTGTGAATGCACGTGTGCGTGTACTATATATATGTTTATGTGTATACATGTTTCTGTTTATACATACATACATATACACACACATATCTACATACATATATCTATAATTATATGTGTTTGACGCTCCGATGAAGCTATAAGGAGATACTCAAGCACACAGCTATGAGTGTACTGCATCTAATAGCAGAAACAGCTGTAAGGCAATTCAATTCAGAATTTAATAGTTTATTCTTTTTGTTAGTGCTCTGTACTCGACTGACGCTTGGTTTTGAAGCATATGAATGTTGAGTTGTAGGTTATTATTGTTACTATGCCCAAGCAAAATATTAAATTATATATATATATATACTCAACTATATAAATATATGGATATACATACATTAAGATATATATTATACATATATATATATATATATACACACAGAAACACATGTACAAGTATGTATGTATATATCGGGAGTGAGACAGTATGCGAAAGGAAAAAATACAAGATGAAAAAGAAACTCGGAAAAAAAGAAAGAGAAAATAAGAAATAAATAGAATGAAAAAGAAAAAAAGTATATAGACAGAGTGAGTAGAAGAAAGAAAGTGAAGAGTAAAAGAAAAGATCGGATAAAAAGCAGACACGAAAGACGGTTAACTTGAAATATCTATTAAATTATTTGAAATTTCTCAAAAAGAAATATCTTTAGAATATTCTGCCTTTGCAAGAAATTTGTGAACGAAATATGCAGATTCACACATTAGAACTAGTTAATACAATTTAAGATGAGTTAAAATAATTCCTAATATCTGAGTTCAATTTGGGTAGAATGTTAAAAGATCGAAATTATCTGGAAGTATGGAACACCCAAAAGATATAATTTTAAAGATACTAAGTTATACACAAATGTTAGAACGGGGATTGCGATTTTATAAAACGTCTAAGTAAGGTTGGATAACCAAAGATACATTGAAAGAAGATTAATTTAAAGTGAAAATATCTAAATAGGGATGAATGTACAAATATGGTTTTATGTTTAAAAAGTTGCTTTGCGACCAGTTAATTTCGAATTGAATGTCATTGCGCATCACCTTTCATAATTGCCATGTAGGCGATTTGGTAAACTGAAGCTGCATGGAAGCTCGTCCTATACGTATTTCTTTATCATATTTGAATGTATGTATGGATGGATGGACGTACTACACAGCCACTCCTGCACCTAGCAAGATTCTTACCACACAGTCACTCCTGCGCCTATATATATAGATATGAATATATACATATGTATGTATGTATGTATGTATTATGTATGTATGTATGTGTGTATGTGCGTTTGTATGTGTGTGTGTGTATGTGTGTTAATTATATATACTTGTTTCTACTTTCAATACAAGCAGGGATATGAAAAAATTAAGATGAAACTACATCTAAATTATTTTAGATTTTTTACATTTTCCCAACAGGTTCTTCAGTTATTATTATTATCTTTCGTTTGGTAGGGGGAAATAAATGAGCTTGTTTACTGATTTTTTTTTTTTTTTACATTTTCCAAAAACTAGTAATATTACCAACAACGTAATTTGCAGAACAACTCCCATTTATACACAGTTTGTATTTGATAATAAATACATTTTACTGTTCCGTAATTCATTTGTGTTATTGCCAGCACATAATTACAATAAGCAGACTTGGTAGTAAGAGAAATTTTCCACCGCACATTAGTCGAAATGTATAAATATTCAATAGAAGGCATTTCCCTGATGACGGAATTTCGTATCTGTTGTCTATGGACTGTCATGTCTCTGCCTGCCCTATTTAATCTACATTACATCTGTTACATTTAATAAGATAGATCATATTCCATGAAACACAAGTGAAGTTATTCTTTATAGTAAATATCTGTCTTTATTTAAATTCATAACTTACACCTTCAGTGGGATTAATACAGATTTCGAAGTTAGAGCGTCGGCACTTTTTGTCTACTGACATAATTTGACTCTATATAGTTAGTTGCTTGAAGGATTTCTAGTGTTTTTTTTTTTACTTCTTGTGTCCTTATAATATTTCTTGTGTTTGAGCGCAATTTTCATTTTCATGTCTTCCTTCTATAATGATATTTTCTGTTGAATATTGTTATACGCTTCTGTTTTACATGGCTTGTTTGTTGACATAAACGACACAAAGCATTTAAAATATCTGAAGTATCAGTTTTTAGAGAATTACTCAATATTTATCACTTTTGTACGTTTTGTTGCCTTTTAAATTAATGCTGCTTGATACGCCTATCGAATAATATATTCTTTAATATTTGAAGCTATTTATCTTCAGTTTCTAGAATGGATACACTTTTGTCGATTTTTCTTACAAAATTAAGTATTATATATGTTCTTGCATACTTTGGATGTCAAAAGTTAATTAACAAATTATTCTTTTCAATCTGTTGGTTTGAAGTAGATGTCGATGACTTTGTTGTGCGTGTTCTTTGAATGTCTAGAGAAATTAATATGGTTTTTACTACATTTCATCGTAAATTTAATGGTTAATTGTAATGCTAAGGGTTCAAACACATTTAGTTAATCAATATTATATCCATAGAATAAAACAATCCAGATGTTTCAAGTTGTCCATTATCTATTCATGGGAATTGTTGCCGTATCTTCATCTGGATTTTTCATATATTTGAACTTATAAGTATGCTATAACTTAATTAGCATGAGTTAGGGCAACTCTTGTTCCCATTGTAGTCTCAGGTACATGTCTGTACATATTGCCATTGAAATGGAAATAATAGTTTTAAAAGACGAATTTAATTTCTTCAAAAGTGCATTTTATTTTTATTTTTGCTCAGAGGACGCGTTACAAAACATGTCCAGCCAAAGCATAAATAACCATTAATCCGTATTTATTTGGAATTATACTATGAAAGTTCGTACATAAAATGAGACAATGACAGCATCAAAATTTAGTTTATTTTTTCAGGAAATGGCAAGTTATCTCTTATGGAACTCGGTGCGTAATTCAAAATATATTTCGAAAGGATATCTGAAAAGTTAATGAGTTTTAGTTTAATCGGTTTTAATTTAATATCATTAGGATGTTGTAGGTTACAACAGAACGAATATCTATTCTTGTTAGGCGTTGTGTAAAGAACCACTTTATGGCATTTTAGTGCTGTCGAAAAATTTACTAGATTCACATTGAAGTTGATACCGGTCTGCGTTCCTATCAGTTATTAAAATTGAAATAGGGTTAGTCATTTTTTAAGATATTTATTCCTTCGAAATTTGAATATTTCATTTATCATTCTCTACATCAGTTGTTCCCAACCTGGGGTCTGTGGACTCCTGCTGGTCCGCAAAGGTAGTACTGGGGTCTGTAAACTAAATTCAAAATTGCATATATATATATATATATATATATCTTACCTACCACCCTCCACCCTTTCCCTCCAACGCACCATTCTTCGAGCCTTCAGTCCGACCGCTCCACCTCGCACATCTCCTCCAATCTACCTCTTCGCTCCTTTAAATGAGCCCACAAGCTACGTGACCTGGTCCACAGTTTCTACCTAAACCCAACCTCCCAGCCTGGCCCATTCCCATGCTCCCGCCTACGCTTCTGCACTTGCCCCTACCTCTCCAACACCACTATCCTCACAAGCACACATCATTGTCCCTATCACATCACCGACTCATTGACTGACCGGTTCGCGGAGCACTTCCGAGACATCAAACTCGGTAATGACACCCTGGTCATGCGCCATTTCTGCTCTACGGTTCATTCACTATAACAGCTGTCTGTGTTCGGATTGTCTTTGCACAAGGGCCATCTGGACAGGAATTAATCTTCTCTCTTTGTTCCTTTGCTCCACATGTGCTCTACTCCCATCCTCTCTTCATCAGACTCCCCTCTTCTCTCTTCACTCCTACCAACCTCTCCTCTCTTCCCCTGACGCTTACTTCCTCTCTTCACTCCCACCCACCTTCTCTCTTCATTGATACCCCTCCACCCACACCCCACTCCACATACTCTACCCATACCCTCACATATCCACCCCACCCACATCCCCAACCCATATCCCCACACTCCCACACCACACGCAACCACACCACATCACCACCCTACACCACTCCACACACAGACTGGCACTGACCACTTCTCAGCACTCGCACCACACACCATCATCTGCACATCCACACCATCATCCACACACCCACACAACCCTTATTGGAATTAAAATCTTAGGTTTTTGCAATCGCCGGCGAGGCGACATTCCGATGCTCCGTCGAGTAGGGTGGCGCTGCAGCTTACACGCATGCCTGCAGACACGAGGCCGGGTGAAGTCGACCATGGGTGCAATAACCCTATGCAAGGATATTGCCTGTCATTTTCCATCATTGAGAATGGCCAGTGATGGTCTTCCTCGGTCGCAAGTAGACAGCCACACTCGCTCTCTCTCTCTCTCTCTCTCTCTCTCTCTCTCACACACACACACACACACACACACATACACACACACACACATATAGATAGATAGATAGATAGATAGATAGATAGATAGATAGATAGATAGATAGATAGACAGACAGACATGAGTGCGTACGCAAATAATGTAGGACATAATTAGATAATATTCATTAAATAAACAAGTTCGTTGTTCTTTAAATATCCTCGAAATAAATGAATATCGTTGGTAATTGCTTACCGTTTCATAATAACTAGTCTCTCGTAATAAAGTTAATGTGGTGCGTTTCTAATATCCGAAATCCCAAATGAAAACAGCATTTTCCCTTAACTACTTCTGTAATTACTACATCAATGTGATGGTTGTTTTTAAGCTCATGAATGAATTCCGATTCCTCTCGGCTGGTGTTTGATTGGAAGTTTGGATGTGGTAATTTATTATATGTAAAACATTTGCATAATCTAACATTAAATATGTGTATATGTACATACATATATGTGTGTGTGTAGATGTGAGTATGTGTGAGTGCGTATGTGTCTTGCGTACAAGAAACTAATGGAGACGTTTTTTAAGTGCTATCTAGTTTGCTCTCATGAATAGCATTATTCATTTTAACAAAATGAATAACCACTTGCTGATAATGACTAACCCTTATTCATTTGTAACAAATGAATAAGAATTATTTATATATCCTAATTTATAAATAAATAATTTATGCCGATTTATGAATAAATTAGCGTAAGCTGTTTATGCACAGGAATCTAAGAGGATCTTAAAAGTCTTAAGTTTTTAACTTGAAAAATTTGTCGTGCACTCAGATGTCTTTCGTGGGGCATCCGAATGCTCCGTGCGGCGCACCAGTGCCCTACTCTACAGTATACTGCTTCCAAGTCATTAGTATAGACACGGAAATTAATAGCGATAACCTGACAAGAGGAAAGACTATGTTTCATTAGTACATTAGTATTTGTGCATATACATATATATATATATATATATATA
>NC_068997.1:47071768-47073718 GCF_001194135.2 Octopus bimaculoides | reverse complement strand
TAATAAGCAATAAACAGCGAGACTATCTACATTGGGACAATTCATGGAATCTATCTCAGAAAATTTACAATTCGGACCAAAAAATAAGAAGCGGCAACTAGATAACGAATAAGTTATACAATCAGCACTCAAGAGAACTATCTATCATACAGGATATCATCGATTGATTTATATCGATTATTATCTTAGGGGTACAAGGCCTATATATCTGTGATGGAAAAGGTTAAAGTTGATTGATTTGTATCATAATAGTTTTAACTACCAAATCTCATCACCATCAGAATATTGACGGATGGGAAAGAGATAAGTGTATATGTGTATGTGTGTGTGTGTGTGTGTGTGTGTGTGTGTAAGTATTTATGTATGCTTATATATATTCATGTATATGCATACATATGTGTGTATATCTGTATATGTACAGGTGTGTATATACATATACATACTTATGTACGTAGATATACAGTACATATATATATATATATATATATATATATATATATATATATATATATATATATATATATATATATATATATATATATATATATATATATATATATACATATATATAAACTGTACATATATATATATATATACAGTATATATATACATATATATATGTGTGTATGTATATACATATATATGTATATGTGTATCTATAAGTATATACGTATGTGTGCGTGTGTGTAGTATATGTGTGTATATATTTCTGTGTCACTGTTTATGTATGTCTGCATGTATACATGTATGTATGTAAATATGTATGTATGTATGTATGTATGTATGTATACATATGTAGATTTATATATTCTGTTTTGAAAGGCTTTCAACTATATAGACTATAAAAAAAAAAGAAAAACGTAAGATTGATATATCATTTGCCTCTCTGCTGTCTTGGTGATATATGTCTAGGGTCAAGTGAAAAACCACGACTGTAAGCATGGCTTCTGGAATGTTATCAGTAAGTTGTATCAATGTCTCAGTCGGCCAACGCGGTAGGTTGCAAGTTTATGTTAGCGTTATTCTATGTACGACGAGAAGTACGGATGAACGACGGTTCATTCAGGGAAGGCAGGGACGTCGATGAGAATCAATCGGACGATAAGTAGCACTGTGTCTGTTGATAACATCCAGAAATCCCTGACCTTGTGGTGTGGTGCTGCAAATGTTTGTGGGGAGGCCGCATTGCCTGTTCGCGATGAACTGAACTTTTCTATTATTTTGTATTTGCATCCTGGATCTGCAACCTGTTCTTATAGTATTACCCGTTTCTTCTTCTTCTTCTTCTTCTTCTTCTTCTTCTTCTTCTTCTTCTTCTTCTTCTTCTTCTTCTTCTTCTTCTTCTTCGAAGTGATCCACTCCTCGCCCCCAGGTATTGTGTCTACAATAGAAGAGATTATTATTATCATTCTACTGCAGCTGTTGCTACTGCACCTCGCCCTTCTCCCTCTTCTGCTCCTCCTTGTCGTCCTCTTCTTCCTACCCGCCCTTCTCTTCTTTCTTTTTCTATTCCTATTTTTATGTATGGTTGTATGTATGTATGTATGTATGTATGTATGTATTTCTGTTTTTCCCTTTCCTCTACTTACCACACCATTCCTCTGTGTTTATTTTAACTCTTCCTTCCCCATTATACATATTTTCTCCGTCGATTTTCCCCCACCCATCATTTTTCCTTCTGCTTTAAGGCGGATTCTCTATGACCATCACGACAACTGCAACATACTCACCGAATTTTTGTTTGCCATTTATAATTTGAAACGTCGACTGAAGACGGTTTGTTATGTAATGGTTATATTGCATAACTCCTAGAAACATGTGTATTATTCGCATTCAAAATATTCACCTTTGTGTTTGTATTCATTCTGGTATATATACATATATTGTTGATAGAAGACGTTGCTAACATATATATATATATATATATATATATATATATATATATATATA
>NC_068997.1:47069759-47071249 GCF_001194135.2 Octopus bimaculoides | reverse complement strand
ATATATATATATATATATATATATATATATATACAAGCAGGTTGAGAATCATACAGATAGATAGATAGATAGATAGATAGATAGATTGGTAGACATATAGACATACTGACAGGTTGACAGACAGACAAACAGACAAGCAAGCAGGCAGTGTATTCAATATTCCTTTGTGTTTGTATGTAGAAGCAAATATGAATCACACAAATTATTGCTGATCTGAAATCGACTCACATGAAAAATGTATGGCAATTTGTGAAATCTATTTGTAATTGGTGCGTGTTGTGTCTTCACACATTGGTCTTTGATGTTCCAATTGTGCCAGATTTCAAAGCACCAGGAGAGAGAAAAAAACATTGCAGACCAAACGTGATCAGACCTCGATAATGAGTGAAATTATTAAAGGATCTATGTCGTACTTGTTCGTGAGAATGCGCTGAAACTAAAGCAGAAGTAATGATAATCCGTTATATCTCGCATACACACACACACACACACACACTCTCTCTCTCTCTCTCTCTCTCTCCCTCATACACTCTCTCTCTCATCATACACATACTGTCTCTCTCTATTTCTCGCATACATACACCCTTTGTCCTTCTCACATACATACAATCTTACACTCTCTCGCTCAGCTCTCTCTCAATCTTCTCTCTCCCTTTATCAGCCACCATTTATCTCTGTCTCTCTCTCTCTCTCTCTCTCTCTCTTTCTCTGTCTCTCTCTGTATCTCTTTCTCTCTCTCCACTCAGCTCACTCCCAATCTTCTCTCTCCCTTTATCTGTCACCCTTCCTCTCTCACCCCCTCTCTCTCTCTCTCTCTCTCTCCCTCTCTCTCCCATATACGCATATTTACACACACACACGCACACTCAGAAAGTGTGGTGAAACTGCATCCGATTTCCGTCGCCTACTCGGTTTCTTCCGTACCATTTTCCATTTTTATCATCAGAACTCATAGCTTGAGGCCAGGTTCTATTGCTTACAACGAAAGGAACTCTACTAAAGACACTCCAGTGGCGAGATGGTTATCTCAGGCCAGATGACAGATAAATCTAGCACGGCACCATACATCTCCCTCCTACCCCACCTCATGGCCATTCCAGTATTCTACTTCCAGTACAGCCTACTACTCTCACTATCACCCTCTGCTACCATTGTAGCACTCTTTTCCACTATCTCTTTTGTTTTCACCACCCCTCACTGCTTCCACTTTATCATCCCACATCTACGGTCCCCTTCTGCTTCCACGACACCTCCTTACTTTCACAACATCACCTGAGCACTCCACAGACACGTGTGCCCTTAACGTAGTTCTCGGGGATATTCAACGTGACGCAGTGTGACAAGGCTGACCCTTTGAATTACAGGCACAACAGAAACAGGAAGAAAGAGTGAGAGAAATTTGAGGTGAAAGAGTACAGCAGGGTTCGCCACCTTCCCCTGCCGGAGCCTCGTGGAGCTTTAGGTGTTTAAGCTCAATAAACACTCACAAC
>NC_068997.1:47067387-47069749 GCF_001194135.2 Octopus bimaculoides | reverse complement strand
CCTGAGCACTCCACAGACACGTGTGCCCTTAACGTAGTTCTCGGGGATATTCAACGTGACGCAGTGTGACAAGGCTGACCCTTTGAATTACAGGCACAACAGAAACAGGAAGAAAGAGTGAGAGAAATTTGAGGTGAAAGAGTACAGCAGGGTTCGCCACCTTCCCCTGCCGGAGCCTCGTGGAGCTTTAGGTGTTTAAGCTCAATAAACACTCACAACGCCCGGTCTGGGAATTGAAACCGCGATCCTACAACCGCGAGTCCACTGCCCTAACCACTGGGCCATTGCACCTCAACTCGTACAATTTAACATAAAGATATATACAAAATGAAAGAAAAAGGAAAAGTAAAACAAACGGTTCACGTTTCAAATACATTTGATCATATGTCTACTCACTCATGACTAACCTAGGGTTAACAACACATACAGGGGTGACACTTGCTATCAGAGAAAATCAGTGAAAGACCATGAGACATGGGTTCATAGATGATGTAACGGGTCTGATGAGCTTATTGTGGGGTGGACTTTAATAGATTGTTCACCACGAACCACAACATGGTACCTGTTACAGAGCAAGAGAGGCAGTTGCAATAGCAACATGCACTAAACTAATCTACGTAGAGGACGCTGGTTAATTTGACCTCCATATTCCAGACCCATTAAAGGAGTTTACTTAAAACAGTGACCCTCAACCGTTTTATACCCATGAATCTCTCTGATTCCTATTTTATTCAGGTGGACACTTATAGCCATTTGATGTTCGAGAAATCCAATTATATTGTAATTTTCTGATTAGATATTATTAGGAATTTGATTTTTAAAATTGTTGAAATATTTTGTGTTTTGGAGGAGTATCATAAGCGATTTATTGCACACAAATTTTAACGACAAATTCTTATATGGACCCCCAAGGGTCATATGGAACCCGATTGGGAACCACGGATTTCAATTAACCAAATATTTTCTCCTCCTCTCTCCTCCTTTTCGTTCTATCTATTTATCTATCTATCTATCCATCCATTCATCTATCTATCTATCTATCTATCTATCTATCTATCTATCTATCTATCTATCTATCTATCTATCTTGTTCCCTCCTTATATCTCCGTTCGTTTTATTCTCACTCCCTCCCTCTCTCTCTCCCTCTTTCTCTCTCTCTCCCTCTCTCTCTCTCTCTCTCTCTCTCTCTCTCTCTCCTATATTCCCCCGTTTTAGCTATTTTCACTTAATTTACGTTGCTAATATCTTTCAAAAAAAAGCATGAATGTCACGCAATATCATTACCCATACCGTCACTACCGCCTAAACCACCACCACCACCACCACCACCACCGACACCTAAATCACTACCACCACAATCACTACAACCAACATAACCACCGCCGACATCACAACCAAAAATCACCAACACCACCACTAACACCATCACCATTAGCACCCATACCATCCGCTTATTCTATGCATTTATTTTATTTACTATAACCACCACCACCCTACCACCATCGTCATCATCGTTATTATTATTATTATTATTATTATTATTATTATTATTATTATTATTATTAGTGTTGTTAATATTATTATTGTGGTTAAGCTTCCGTCCGTGCTGGAAATCAATTTTCCGAAACGATTCATCACATCAACCTCTGTTGTGTTCCATGCAGAATGAAAGACAAGCAAAGTTGGATGTCCGCGGTCCATGTCGTAATATATCAAATCCACAACAAAAGCAAAAACAAAAGAGAAAGAAAGAAGGAGAAAGACAAGTGAGAGAGAGAGAGAGAGAGAGAGAGAGAGAGAGAGTGAGACAGAGACAGACAGAGTGAGTGAGTGAGAGATCTTTTATTCAGAGCACCACTTGGGCTAGCTGGGGTATACGCCATCCTCGAAACAACAACAACAACAACGACAACAACATCAACAACAACAGCGACAATCAGAAGTAAAATAAAGTAAAAAGAGAGATAAAAAAAAAGCTAAGTAAACAAGAAAAAAGACAAGGAAATATGATAGAAAGGATTTGGAAATGTGAAGAAACGACATTAACGTGTGAAGGCATCTAATGACAGCCAATCAAATCGTGGCGTGACATTAATAACACGAAGGATCGAAGTAGCATTGGGAAAAAGCAGCGGCCATATAGTGCGCGGGTGGGGAAGTAGTAGTAGTGGTAGTAGTAGTAGTAGTAGTAGTGGTAGTAGTAGTGGTGCTGGTGGTTGTGGTGGTGGTGGTATTCGTGGCGGTGGTGGTAACAGCATTAGAAGTGGTAATAGTCTCATTATTGGCGCTTGTGACTATTGTTGTGGTGATAGTACTATGGTAGCGGTGATGGTGTTGGTGTTGGTGGTGGTGGTGGTGGTGG
>NC_068997.1:47066248-47067069 GCF_001194135.2 Octopus bimaculoides | reverse complement strand
GTGGTGGTGAAGATGGTGGTGATGGTGGCGGTGATAGTGATAATGGTAGTGGTAGTGGAGATGATGATGGTGATGGCAGCAGCAGCAGCAGTAGCAGCAGTAGCAGCAGCAGCAGCAGCAGCAGTAGTAGTAGTAGTAGTAGTAGTAGTAGTAGTAGTGCGATCTGATTAGTTCATTTGTGGATTTATTGCAGGTTTCCGCCAGCATTTTTCTACGTTCGACGCCTGCTCCTATCATCGTCGCCATCGTTATTTAGTCCCAGATCAACACTGATCAATGAGTTTTACGATCACCGAAGGCATTCTAGACACGACCATTCTGTCGAATTACCTTCTCATCCCCTTCGACTACATTATCTAGATGGCGCTTAGTGACGTTAACCGTTTCATCCGTGCGTGATGATCCTGCGTGGACCTGCTTGGCGCGAATCCTGATCTCGTCAGGCTCCGGCCGAACAGTTATATGGAAACTCCTGGATGTTTCAGTGTCACTACGCGGCACTTAGGGCAAGAGTCTTCCACTCAAGCCCTGGGTCGCCCTATGTCATTTGACAGACGGGAGTTGTGAGGAAGTGACCGTGTGTGTGTGTGTGTGTGTGTGTGTGTGTGTGTGTGTGTGTGTGTGTGTGTGTGTGTGTGTGTGTGTACGTGTGTGTGTGTACGTATGTGTGTATGTGTGAGCGTGTGTGTGTTTCACTGGTATTCAATTTATCGACCGCTAGATTAGGTACCAGTGAAACACTGGGTTCTATGAGATCAACTTTTTCCTTCCCAATAATAATAATAATAATGAGAAGAAGAAGAAGAAGAAGAAGAAGAAGA
>NC_068997.1:47057248-47066238 GCF_001194135.2 Octopus bimaculoides | reverse complement strand
AAGAAGAAGAAGAAGAAGAAGAAGAAGAAGAAGAAGAAGAAGAATCCCTTTCCGGGTCGATAAAATAAGTACCAGTTGAGTACTGTGATCGATATAACAGACTTTACCCCTTCCTCACAATTTCAAACGAAATGCTTGGCGGCATTTCGTCCGTGTTTACGTTTTGAGTTCAACCCTCGCCGAGGTGGGCTTTGCCTTTCATCCTTTCGGGTTCGATAAAATAAGTACCAGTTGAGTATTGAGGTCGATGTAATCGACAGTCCCCCTCCCCCAAATTTCAGGCTTTGTGTCAAAATTTGAAGCCATTATTAAATCAATAATTCATACGTAAAGAAGAGAGGGAAAATGTTTAAAGGAAAGAAAGTATATTATCTAATATATTATTTATGCCTTCCTTTGTCTCTTGTACGTTAACAGAATGTTACTGCTTTGCTGTGCTGCACTATGAAATAAATTGATAGATTTCAGCTATGGCTGCATGTCATAAACAGATATAAGTAACCTGGGTTTCTATCTATCTATAAGGAGAGAAAAAGCTGATTAGCTGAAATAGTTTCATTCTTGTATTCCATCTGATCAGAAATTGAGCACCTTTCTTAAGCACAGAGACATTACTTTCAGAACTCGTTCGGTTTATCAGTTAAGCAGGGTTTTTTTATATATTTAACACATACTTGGCAGCTAATTGAATTTCAATTAATAATTCACTGGTGCGTTAATGTTGTCTTGCTTTAACGTTATGCTGTATTATTAAATATATCTATAGATTTTAGCCGACACTATATAATAGTGACAGGGAGAAATATTTTCAAGGAAATAGAATAATTAGAAGAGAAGGAAATAATTAGAAGAGAAGATAAGAATAATTATATATATTTATATATATACTGACTGGGAAATGGATGCGTCGTGTTCAATTTAATAATAAATAATAAATAATGTATAGTTTATATATATATACATATGCATAGATGGGTACAGGACGTCACCAACGGTGCAAATAACATGAAATAAGTAAACAAACGAGGGAAAACGAGTAAAATACGTAAACAACGAGAAAAAATGGAAAACAGGACAAGTAAACACAGTGTAAGGATCCTTCGTCAGCTGTCGGCTGTCTATCTACTCCTCATTTCGACCATTCAATGACAATATAAGTCTTCAAAGTCAGTTGCTCCCATAAATACTAAAATCAAACTTTAGGATTTACGGAGGGTCAAAGTTGGGAACAAAAAAAATCGCAGTGGAGACATACAAGGAAACCGAACGAAAACAAACATGGGGGGGGGGGTCTGTTTTTTTTTATTACCCACGCTGGCCAACATAGAGGGTCGTTAGACCAAAACGAGAGGAAAATAGTGAACAGAGGTCACATGGTCGGATGTGTGGCAGCTGAGAAATATTTTTGACTAGTCTGCTGTAATATAAGGGAAACCATCCGCAGCAGACCTGTAATCAACAAGAAAAGTCAGCCTCAGGCAAAGGGCTTCAAATTAGGCAGGCTGTTCACGCTTTTAATCCATTACTTTTATGACTGATCTGCTGTTGTAGTAGTAGTAGTAGTAGTAGTAGTAGTAGGTGGTGGCGGTGGTGGTGTTTTTATTGTTGTTGTTGCTGTTGGTGTTGTTTTTGTTTTTGGCGTTTGGGAGTATTCAAAATATAATAAAAATTCAAGATTCTCCAGAGGGAAGACTAATGGTAGCACTTGATAATTGGATCGCTTCTAAAGAGGAATCGAAAACGAATAACAAACTTGTAAGTAAAGCATCAAAGGTCTCTGCTGTGTTATATATTTTTTCTGTACGTCAGTGTTATCAGATCGTCTTCCGTAAAACGATGTGAAGGGAGGGCTTTGCTGTTTTTTTCTTGTAGTTGTTACTGCTGTTGCTGTTGTTAATGCTGTTTAGCTCCAGGTCACTTTAAATATATTGCCAACACGAACGGGAAAAGGCAAGAGTGACGCAGTACACTTGGTAATTATAAAACTAAAGTGTTATGTTAAAGAAAAAACAGAGGAAAGCTTGTTTGAGTAGACATAAAACAACAATGGTAAATAGATAATAGGTTAGGAATAAAGACAGTGCATTGGAAAATAAGAAAGGAAAAGTGTTATATTGTCAGTTTGTCAGAAAACAACAGACATGGCAGAAGAAAAAGCAATGAGTTAGCTGAAAGATGGAGGACTAAATTTGGAAACAGAAACCTTTGTCATTGTTTTGTCAGAATAAATGATTAAAACAAACCTTGTTAAAGTAAAAATAGACAGAAGCTAGAAATATGTTTTAGGATGTGAGGTAAAGCAGACAAAGCGTTGCCTTTCAAGTGTTTTAATGTAGAAAGCGGATAGAAAAATAGAAAGCAAAATATCGCGAGGTAGGTGAATGTTAAGGAAAGTCAGAATGACATTTGAATTTATGTCGATTGAAAATGGAGACATCACTAACAAATGCTGTTACTGGAAATGACTATTGAGAAAGATTGCAGATTACATTCACAGTGTAAAATGACCATGTGATAAAAAGCACAGGGACCAGGTAAAATTAGAACAGAGATAAAAGTATGTAAGTTTATAGATTTTATTGTATTATATATTGTATTAAAAAGGCGCCGGTCAAAATGCTTAGCGACATTTATTGCGGCTCTTTATGTTCTGAGCTCAAATCCTACCGAAGTCAACTTTATCTTTAATCTAATATAGGGGTTGACTGATCGCATCCCTTAAGAATTTTCTGACCATGTGATAAAAGACACAGGGACTAAGTTCATAAATTTTATTGTTTTCTGTATTGTATTATAAAACGCAGATCAGAATGCTTAGTGGCGTTTCTTCCAGCTCGTTATGTTCTTAGATCAAATGCTGCTGAAGTCAATCTTTCGGGATCGATTTAATCGATTTGCCACACCCCTTATACATTTTCTGGCCTTGCGCCTAAATTGATAGAATTATGTAATATTGGGTTTCGACTTTTTGCATAAGGCCAGCAATTTAGGGGGAGAGGTAAGTCGATTACATTGACCCAAGACTCAGCTGGTACTTACTTTATGGACCCCTGAAAGAGATGAAAGACAAAGTCGACCTCGACGGAATTTGAACGTAGTACGTAAAAGACGGACGAAATACCCCTAAGCATTTTGTCCGGCTTGCTAACGACTCTGCTCTCCGCCTTATAGAATTATGTAACATTAAACATAGTGACTGGTTATAATCATGAGAGATATAAAAGAAAGATGATTAATAATGATCGGCGCAGAGATCAAATTTGGTCATAATAGAGATAATAGCAAGATCATAGATGTTAATGAACACCGAATGACAGGAACGATTTATAGAGTATACTGTATTATACAATACTGAACATAGAGACTGGCTGTAATCATAAGAGAGATATAAGTATGTAAGATAATTTGTAATGAGAGGCCCAGAAACCATATTTAATCATAGCAAAGATAATAGTAAGATCATGTTCTTTAATAACTGAATAATGAGAAATACAGAGACTATATGACTGTAGCATAATTAAAAGTACGTAAGATCATAGAGTTTACTGCACTAAGTCATTAGAAGTACAGACACCACTTATGGTCATAAAATAGATGAAAGCAAAGTTTATAAATTCATAGACTGATTATGTTTTAGTCAGTAGAGGTGACAACATCCCGGACTTTCACAGCTTCTCCGAGACTGATAATGTTGATTAGCTGGAGCAGCGGATGTCACTGCTATGACCTTTGTTGGTCATTCGAGAATGGTGAAATAAATTGACTTAATCCAGGGATAAAACAATGCCCCCAACATTCGCGGCGTCTCCCATATTAATGAAATTGATTGGGTGTGGTCTTGGTTCTCGGACTGGGTGACGCGTAGTGGGGTTTGAGCAAAACACATGATCTCACGTTTCTCCAGTCGACTCAGCTGTGAATTTGTTCTGGTAATAGCTGGGAAGTTAACCCTGCGATGAACCAAGGGACCCTTCAGAGTTAAACCTATGACAGACCGATGGACCCTTCAGAATTAACATTGTGAAGGACCGAGTGACCCTTCAAAGTTAACCTGCAATGAACCGATGGACACGTCAGAGTTATCCCCGTGAAGGACTGAGGTACCCTTCAGAGTTAACCTGCAATGAACCGAAGGACACGTCAGGGTTAAACTTGTGAAGGACTGAGGGAGCCTTCAAAGTTAACTCTGTGACGGACCGAGGGATCCTTCAGAGTTGGCCTGCAAAGAGCCGAAGGACACTTCAGAGTTAACCCTGTAAGGAACTGAGTGACCTTTCAGAGTTAACCTACGATGAACCGAGAGACCTTGCAGAGTTAATCTGCATTGAACGGAAGGACATTTCAGAGTTGACCTTGTGACGGACCGAGTGACCCTTTGGAGTTAACCTCCGATGAACCGAAGGACCCTTCAGAGCTAACCCTGTTACGGACCGAGGGACACTTCAGGGCAGTGGAGTGTTGTAATCTCGGTTACTTAATCACAACGCTATGGAAACCGAGTAAGGCACCGGCTTTATGAGCCCCAAGTGTAAGTAAACAGTTAACCGAAGCTGAAGTGTCTTTTCTTAGCCTTGTAGAAGAAGGTTAATATTTTTGTCCTATGATTTTACTGTTTTATATGTAGGGACGCTATGATTGATGATCAGAGGCTGAGGTTTAGCATTAAACAGTGATTACTGCAGAGTCGAAATAAAAAGAAAGAGAAAAAAAGATGGAAAAATATATGAATTTGGTCAGAGAATTGAGAAAATTCTAGGAAATGGGAAATGAAAAACAACGTTCTTCTTGTTGCCGTCGATAACTGGGATGAAGACAAAAACAGCAATGGCAGCTGTGTGTGGTGAGGCTGACAATGGACAGAGAAGGGTTGGGGGAAAAAGTCATCCATCTCTCTTCAAAAAACCTTCAGTCTTGCGGAGATTTGCTCTGAATGTAGTACTTTAATAATGACAATAATAATAATAATAATAATAATAATAATAATAATAATAATAATAATAATAATAATAATAATAACAATAATAATAATGGTAATAATAATAGGAACATCGCACACATCTTACGTAGTGCACTTTCAATACAGTAAAAATGACAGCAAGTCAAACCACAGCACATACCCAACTCAGCACACACTGAGCTGCCCTCTGTGATGTAATGAAAGTATGCAATAAAAAAAATAATGACTACTGTAGGATGATGATGATAATGATGACGACGACGACGACGATGACGATAATGATAATGATAATAATGCTGAAGAGGAGGAGGAGGAGGAGGAGGAGGATAACGACGACGATGATTATGATGACTTATTTGACACGGAGACGTCAAATGACAAAGAATCCCTGCAATTTGTGAGGGGGGGGGGGGTTCATAAAATCGTTTGAGGAAAAC
Source organism: Octopus bimaculoides (assembly GCF_001194135.2). Lineage (NCBI taxonomy): Eukaryota > Metazoa > Mollusca > Cephalopoda > Octopoda > Octopodidae > Octopus > Octopus bimaculoides. Next base: position 47,060,844 of record NC_068997.1, on the reverse strand, counting down.
ATTATATGAAACGCAAAAAAATATATGAATATAAGGATAATATTGTCCTCCTTATATAGCAAGATCCTCCAACTGGGGCCAATCATGAAATCGAAGTTAACCCCGAGTATTGTAGTCATGAGTTCTTGTCCAACAGTTCTTCTCCCGTCAACTGCTGCATGTTTAAAATAGGTCTTTTCCTCCTAACTGTCCTCACCACAGTCACCAACATTTTGTGAAAATTCTCCTCCTTCACTTAAAGAAATTGATGAGTGCTTGACCACGGAAGAAAACATCTGCCCGCAATTTTTCCAGCCTCATGGGTAGTGTAGTCTAAATGCAGTTATTATGATACTTGCTAAAGCCGGCAAGCTGGCAGAATCGTTAGCGCTCCGGGTGTAATGCTTAGCGGTATTTCGTTCGGTTTTACGTTCTGAGTTCAAATTTCGTCGAGGTCTGCTTTCACTTTTATCCTTTAGAGGCCGATAAAATAAGTACCAGTTGAGTACTGGGGTCGATGTAATCAGATATCTATTTTATAAAAGTTAGCGACGTGGCAGAATCGTTAGTACATCGGCTAAATACTTTACGTTCTGAGTTCAAATGCCGTCGAGATCAATTTTGCCTTTCATCCTTTCGGAGTCGATAAAATAACTCAACCCCTCTCCCGGAAATTACTGGCCTTATGACAAAATTTGAAACTACTGTTACACTTGTCTTCCTATCTAGTCTAGCTAGTTTGTGTAGAGTTCAAAGAATTCTATAACTGTAAATTATTACAGGGACAGCTAGAGAACGAACATCTATTACCTTATTTTTCGTTTCAGTTTTAAGTATTAATCTAATACACCCATAATATTCCCTCCTAATCTTTCTTTTTATATATATTTGTTGTATGTACACTGTCTAGTCCATTGATTCTTAAGTATTTGTATATTTGTATTTGATCTAAGTCTCTTATCTCAGTTTTTTTTTTCCTTTTTTTTTTATCTAATACAGTATTAGTGTTCATAATTTTTTTCTCTTCAAGGTCACTTCAGCGTATTTTTCTAAACCGAATCTCATATTGATTTCTTAGATAAATACGTGTCGTGTTTGCAATAATGTGTTTAGTTGTTTATCCTTGGCAGCATACAGCTTCAGATGATCCACACACAAAAGACAGTTGATTACCTTATCATAACATTTGTATCCGCATCATCATATCGGTTAAAGGCGTTAACTCACGACAAAAAGGGAATAGATAGAGGGAGTCCCCATAGAATATTCCTCTTCTAATAGAGAGAGATTTAGTCATCTTTTTGTCAATAACTGCAAATCCGTTAGCCATTTACTCATGACATGTTTCATGTATCTTATCATTGGCGCGACCTTACTCATGATTAGTATTTCCCAGATCCAAGTATGAGAATATTATCAGAAGCTTTTCGGTAATCAATCCATGTCATGCTTAGATTCTTCATTTTCCTTTGGTGGTCTTCGGTTATAGCTTTGTTTATCAATAATTCATCTCTACAGCTATTTGATCCTTTGCGGCAAACCTTTTGCTCTTCTGAAAAATAGATTGTTTCTTTCGAGGTGTGTGCCCAATCTCTGCGATATCACGGAAGTTAAACTCTGTATGTTGTAGGAAAACATGTAACGGGTCTGTAATATTGAAGATCTGTGGTTTCTATTGATTTTGTGATTGAGACAGATTTCCCTTCACTGGTTTAGTCTGCATCTCATTAAAACTACTCTGCCAGCATCTTATGTGTGTTTCTGTTAAATATCTTAACCAGTGATTGGGGATATCGTCATGTCTTTCTAACGTCCAGTTCTTTTTTTATTCTCTTTTGTTTGTACATTTGTTTTCCATGTTGTTTCCTTGATTTTTGTTTCTCATGTTTCAGCAAATATGAAGCTCTACCCATTTTTCTTTTTATCACACAGGCTGCTGCATATTTTGCATCATTTTGTCTGATAATTTTGACCAGCGGAATCCGTGGAAATTCCAAAGGGTAAGTCAGTATATTTGAATATCTACTTTTCTTTCAGCCGATATATGAACCAATCAACTCTCATAATTCTCTCTCTCTCTCTCTCTCTAATGCTTTCTATTCTTTATTTTTCCACTGATTCCACTATTTTTATTTCTTTCTTTTTCTCCTCTTCTCTCCATTTTCTCTCTTACTAAATATACACATCTTTCTCCAGTCGAGTTATTAACTCCCTTAACGTAACACATCAGCCGAGCCGCAGGAACAACTAGAACTATAGTGTAATATTATCGTCCATTTTATGTCTGTGTACTGCAACAGTGTGTTTTTTTATTGTTACTGTGATTTTCTCGTTGAGTTTTACATTTAAAATAAACTTTTGTTGGTCCATGTAAAGATCTATTGTAATTAATTCTTGAACTAGACTGAAACAGCCAGGATTCGATTTCCAGCTTTAAAACTTCCTCTTATGTCTTTCTCATATTCTGTTTAATCTATGTTGCTGCCTCTTTGCTCTAATTTCGTTAGACATTACTGTGCAGTTGACGAGTTTCGGTTTCTCTAGTTTTATTCCGTTTATGTAGCCTATCTTTGTTCTATTTTCGTGGTTTACATTCTCCTTGCTTTTATTGTTGCGTTTTGCGACCGTTACTTTTATTTTCATAATAAATTCATTATTACAAATGTTATGTTTTAATTTTTTATATCTTTCTTTGTGAATGTATCCTCTTAGATTAGCTAATTTATTGGCACCCAACGAACATCTAGATCTGAGTTATTTGCCTTACAGATCTCATACGAACATATAGCTATATATTCGTTGCGAGTGCAGAGTTTTGCATGCTGTAAAGTATGCATGTAGAATATAAACTTAATCCGGCCGTGTGTTTATGTTTTTCTGGCTTTATTTGCTAAATTTGAGGAGTAAAAGTTATGTGCGCCTGTCTGTGTGTTTGCGTTACATAATTAAAAATAAGTGTACTGAATAACGTATACGAGAAAAACTTTCACTTGAATGAAATTTGACCGGAAAACGTCCGTCGGTTTCATTTCGCCAGCTGACAAAGATCAGAGTTTCTCTTAAAGATGTAAAGTTTACGAAATTAATTCCTATTTTTTGAAGTTATCTATACTTTTCTTTAAAACTTGCTAGTTATAATTGCGATCAGTATTTAGTGTTCCTTCTCAAATGGAGTATCAAATACCAATTATTTCAGAATGTTTTCTGTACGTAATCACTCCTAACCTGTCTCATTTTGTACATACATATAATACATAATAGGCAGGCGTGGTTGTGTGTATATAGGTGAAGGCGTGGTTGAGTAGTAAGAAGCTTGCTTCCCAACCATATGGTCCTGGGTTCAGTCTGGGTTCAACATAGGACTGACCAACATATATATATATGTTTTATATATATATATATATATTATATATAAAAAGCAAAAAGTAAAAGAGTCAAAAGGAAGAGTAAGTACGGTTAGGCAGCTTTTTAATCGCTACAACTGATTCTATACATACAGATCCTCGTATATACAGGATTTAAAGTTCAAATGAAATTATTTAACGATTTACCTGTATAAGAAGATCTATATGTACTCTATTTGTACTCTTATACGTTCTTAACAGAACACACCTCAA
>NC_068997.1:47052910-47057238 GCF_001194135.2 Octopus bimaculoides | reverse complement strand
TATATATATATATATATATATATATATATATATATATATATATATGCATACACACACACACACTCACACACATATACATATATATATTACGTGTACATATTGTTCCACCATCTCCCTCACCAGCTTAACCAAGTCACTCACATGGTGAATTCCCCCACTTTAACAAACCGGTTGACTGATGTATCTTCTTTGTATTTCTGTGGCTTAAGCGCACCATTAACGTATCCACTCTAAATCATAATTTAATTACTTCGCACACGCATAGATATATCCATACGCATATACACATACTTATATGCATGCATACATGCATAGACTCACACAAGCACATACACACATATATATATATATGTATATATATATGCATATATATACATTTATACATTTCCATATATTATGCGCACACACACACACAGACATATATATATAAATATATATGTGTGTATGTATATGTATATATATATATATATATATATATATATATATATATATATATATATATATATTCAGAGAGAAGAGTGTGTGAGAGTAAAAATAAAAGGAATTGAATATAGTTTGATTGTTTAGTCGAGTGATTGATTGATTTAAATATATGGAGTTAATCTTGTCTGTTATCCTCGGCTACGATTATGCTGATGTATCTCCATGTCACTGGTTCTGTTCCTTTGTACGTATTGATGTCCGCGCTTTGATTGCTCGGTCCATCAGCGCCATTTTAAAACATGGGTACACTGGACACTTACTTGGGGACCTCACGAGTCTAGAAGCCCCAATGTTAATCTATGCATGATATGGCTAGCTGTTAGTAAATATATGCTATAGGGCCCAAGGCATTAATTTTTCCTTGGGGTTTATAATGCTGGGAAGGCGGCGGCTTTGCAACCAGTACCACGTTCAACTGACTGATATACCAAGAAGATTGCAATATTTTGCGCATAGTAAGACGGCGAGCTGGCGAAATTCTTAGCCGCATTTCGTCTGTCTTTGCGTTCTGAGATCAAATTCCGCCGAGGTCGACTTTGCCTTTCATCCTTTCGGGGTTGATAAATTAAGTTCCAGTTGTGTACTGGGGTCAATCTAATCGACTGGCCCCTCCCACAAAATTTCGGGCCTTGTGCCTAGAGTAGTTGATCCTCTATATTCTTTCTAATTCTTTCTAATTCTCTCTAATTTTAGCACAAAGCCATCAGTTTTGATGGTCGGGGAGGTTAGTCGATTGCATTGGTCACAGTACTTGATCGATACTTTATTTTATCGACCTCGAATGGATGAAAGGTAAAGTCAACCAAGGCGAGATTGAAACTTAGAACGGAAATAGCCAAAAGGAAAGCAGCTGAGCAGTAAACCAGTTGACTTATTAACAAAGATATTCCAGACGGATGTATCCTGTATTTTTATCAAGCCAGGTTTACATTGCCTCTCCTGAGGTGTCAGCAAGTTGATGCCACTGTTGGCTGTGGTTTTCTCTATATCTGCTCATGCAATATTGGCCTCTCTCTCTCATGTCGGTTATGAATGTTCAGCTTCAGGTAGTTTTGGTCTTCTTCTCTTTCTTTTTCCCTCTGGCGGTGTCCGTTTGTACCTGTTTTATAACGGTGTTGTTGTGATAACCGAAGTATATGACCTGCTGGCTTCAATCTTCGCTCTGTGAGGATTTCGCTAAATGGTCTTGTATTAAATCTCTTTGGAACGTCTTGATTATATGGTCTTGCTTGTACGTTCTCAGAATTCTTTCCGAGCATTTTTGACGGAAGACATCTAGCTTTCTGCCGATTTTCGCAGTGCTCCTCCGTGTCTCGCTAGGATGCAGAACTGTTGGTAAAATTATGCCATTATAAAGCCATTAATGTCTGTAGTTCTTTAAACTTTTCACACAAAACCTACATAAACACACACACGCGCACACACAAAACGCATTTTCCATGCCTTAAGTTCCATCAGGATAGAAAACAAAATAAGAAAGTATTCCATTGATACTTCCATAATAATTTATCATTGATGAATAAATTATCAAGTTGGCAATGGAAATTCTTGTATAAATTTAATGTTATGTAACTATTTGACTTTCATACATCTTATGATAATCTGTAATGGTCTTGCCTGCATCGTTTCTTTGAATTTTGCATCAGTGCTATAATGTTTCTAAATGAAAAGCATCTTGGAGAAGAAATCTTAGCTGCAAATGTGACATATTTTATTAGAGCTTTCCCAGGAAAACTTAATCTGTTCAGAATTGTGCGTAAGGAGTTTATGCATATTCCAACCCCTGCCATTATTGAGGAAGATCAGCAAGAAGATATTTTAGTGTACCCTGAGCACTTGAAGAATTGCACAATGGTGTGGAAATTCGGTTCAAAGATCTCCCGGAAATAAATATTGTAAGTTAAGTAGGAGACCCATTTGGGACAAATACAACGGATGTATCAATATGTATGTGACTATAATTTAATTATGGGCTCAATAACTTCTGGACATGTAGTGAACTTGCTTTGAAATTCGCATTGCTTCGGCCGGAAGTAAACTTATATTTCATGGCCCTTCCTACTTCATACTTTGTTGAGTCTTGTTAGGTATTCTTTGAGTGTTTTGTTTTCTGTTTTACAATCCAAAGATCTCAATCGTTTAGAAATTGTAAGCAGGGGTGATATTCGTTTGTTTCTAACAATCACGGGCCCTGATATTGAAACTCTTGTGAAACTGTATCAGCCACAAGGATCCCGATGAAAAAATGCTATAAAAATGTAATATGATTTCTATTTTTTTTTCTTTGCTAAAATAAATTCTTTTTCTGCACAAGAAGTAATCATTTCTTGGAAGATATTAATTGTCTGGGCATCAACAAAAGCTTTTCATTACGTGTGCCATTGAAAAATAATAATGTGTGATTATAAATGTTTGTTTTATTGAACCCAGAAAATATATTTTCTTTTTGTGAAATAGAATAATAATAAAGAGCAAATGTGCAATTAATAGACAATGATATTTTTTATGGAGTTTATTATGTTAATGGTAGAAAACAGGTCACCTTTGAAAAAAATTATTCTTTTTAAATGTTTATTAATTATAAAAAAATTTCTGTTCAGGAATTGCTTTCATAACAAATTATCAGTTTTTAAAAATTCATAAAAATAAATTTCACGATAATAAAACTAATTTAAAACAATTAATATTACAATTTCCTTATCATTTGATGAATTCTGCAAATATAATTTTTAATTAAAGGTTGTTTTTTGTTTATTTTTTCAAAAGTGACCAATTTTTATTAACCATTTATTACAAAATCGAAGATATGTTTTCATTAATAATGTCTAAAGAGACAGAAAAATTAAGGATCCCATTGAGTAGGGGCCTTAGCTAAAAGAAAAAGTTAGAAACCACTGATCTGATAAATATTTCTTTGTCTACAAAAAGTAACGTATTATTTATGGGTATACACATAATTTGTCTGCTTTGACCAGCAGACTCATGAAGGGGAACGTTCCAGACTGGGCCATTCAGTTCTTTTATATGTCAGACATCTGTTATCCAAGAATAAATCGTCTAATGTGCTCTTTACTTAAAACAGCCGGGCTTCATACGCGAAAGGTTTGGCTGCTATTTTCAGTTAGCCGATCACCTGCGTTATTCTACCCTCGTTGCCTAATGGGCGCTTTGCATTGTTTCTCTGTTTCAAGCAAGGCAAAGAATGGCGAGGAAGAAATGTGCTCTTTAATTAAAACAGTAATACTTGATATAAGGAAGGTTTGGCTGCTATTTTTAGTTTGGCCAGTCACCCACGTAACCTACCATCGCTGCCAAGTAGACGCTTTGTATTGTTTCTTTCTTTGAGGCGAATAAATAATGACTGGAAAGAACATTTTGACTGGCTAAAGGACACTGTAGGATATTTCTAATTGGTCAATTATATATCATATCAAGCTATATTCAGAGTATATATACACAAAGATGTCTTCATTTATATTTAGTTCCTTTGCTTCGAGTGTGTTCCATTATTTCCATGGCTGTCTTTCGACTCTGTTTCATCTCACAGAATATTTTTGACTATAACCGATAACATAATGAGGAAGCTACTTTGCAGCAATCTACTTATTTGTTGGCAGGGATTAGTTGGATAAAGCGACTTTGGCAGCAATTTCCAGTGATGGATATAGAATCTTATACATACACATATGAGCATACATGCATTCATACATAAATGCATACACGAATACACACACACACGGAAGCACGTATACGTATACACGTATATATGTATATCTGTAACACGTATGTATAGATACACACGCATATATATATATATGTATGTATATATATATATATATATATAT
>NC_068997.1:47048731-47052387 GCF_001194135.2 Octopus bimaculoides | reverse complement strand
GGATTCATCCTGTGGAGTGTGAGCGTGAAGATATCTACCCATGTGTATACTTACAAATGCATACATACATACATACATACATACATACATACATACATACATACATACATACATACATACATACATACATATATGTGCGTGGATAAATAAATGCACAGTATTATGCATCCGCAAGGGTACAAAATATGCATAGCTAAAAATAAACATACAAAAGGATGTATATATTTCCATGAAGACAATATGTAGATGAATGCCAAATGTTCTTTGTCTCGAATGTTCAATGTCTTTTGCGTTGTCACTGTATGTATCCAAGGAAACAATTTTTTTGTTTTTATTTCATTTTGTGGATATTTGTGTGTGTGTGTTTGAGTGTGCGTGTTTCTATGTGTGCGTGTGTGTGCGCGGGCATGTGTGCGTGTGTGTGTGCGTTCGTGTGCGCGTGTGCGTGCGCGGGCGTGTGTGTGTGTGTGTGTGTGTGTGCGTTCGTGTGTGCGTGTGTGCACGCGTGTTGGAAGCTGTTTGGTTTCATTCTGGTCTTTTTTGTGTGTTTTCAACACCAAAGTACTCAATACGTTCTCATAGAGTGAAATATAGCTACAAAGAAATGTATGGCCGTGTGGTTAAGAAGCTTGCTTTGCATGCACGAGGTATCGGGTTCAGTTCCACTGTACAGCATCTTGGGCGAGTGTCCTCTGCTACAGCCTCAGATTCACCAATACTCTGTGAGAGAATTTGATAGATGGAAACTATGGAGGCGCCTCGTACACACTATGGAGGCCCGTCTTTATGTCTGTGTTTGTCACCCGTTCCACCCTGTTTGACAAGCGGTGCTGTTTTTTTACGTTCCCGAAGTTTGTCAAAAGACCCCAACAGCATAAGTGCCAGACGAAAATAGGAACATAAGTGCTAGTCTCGGAATTTGAACTCAGAACGTAACGGCAGACGAAATACCGCTAAGCATTTCGTCCAGCGTGCTAACGTTTCTGCCAGTTCGCCGCCTATGAACTAAAGGTATGTTTCTGCCAATGTTTACATCGATAAGCACGCTCTATAAACGTGTTTACAAGGGGATTCTTAGAAAATAGAATAGAAAATAGTTCACTATTACAGAGCTGGCAGAATTCTTTCGGAATGAAATGGAGAGAATCAAATTAAATTGTTTATTATGGTCTTTTAGATACCAAGTTAATTTACTAAGCCCTGTACTGTTGCGTTTATTACTATCCCTAAATGTAGAGTAATGATTAGAAAATCTTTTAGATAACTGAGAAGAACTACCTATAGAATTTTTAGTCTTAGAATTACTAGACATAAACTTAATTCCGATGGAATCGATTTCAGAGACAATAACTTTGTTGTTAATATTTCTAGGGGGATGGTTAGTATTAGCTAAATTAATGTTATTTTCAGTAATTGGATTCTTATTTAAAAGACTAATATTATGTGAAGAGATAATTTGTGAAAGGTTTTTTTGTGTTAGAAAATCTAATCCTAACCGTGTGCGAGTTGAAAATCGAGTAATCCCTAGAATTCTTTAGAAAATTCCTAACAATAGCTTCCTGAAACTGGAAAGGAAGATTAGATTTAATTTGCCTCTCATAAGGAATAATCAACCAAATAGTTTTGCTAGTAGGTGCCTTATTTTTAGTGTAACTATCTTCAAAAGACATCGATTTATCTTTAGAATGAAAAAAGAGGTTTAAATAACGGTTATCTCCCTTACGCTATAAAAAATAACCTTCCTCTGTTTGGTGTTGGCGTCTGAATTAAAACTAAAATCGTTCATATCGTTACAACTAGATTTCATGACTTCATTACTAAATTACAGACAGACAGACAGACAGACAGACAGACAGATAGATAGATAGATAGATAGATAGATAGATAGATAGATAGATAGATAGATAGATAGATAGATAGATATGTGCGCTTATCCACAACCAAACACTGAATACACACAAAATACACATAACAAAAAACAGTGTAATATACGCGTTCATGCTACACACACGTACACACACACACTCGCAAACACACAAGACCGCACGTCCGCGCGCGCACGCACACACACACACACACACACACACACACTCATACACGCACGCACGTCCTGAAAATAGGGTAGAAATAATTCTGTCAACAACGCAGAAACTTTGAGGTTTTATCTAAATATGTTTTTGAAATCTTTTTGGGATTGTAAGTTTAGACAGCGTCGTTCAATCACTTTCGACACCCTGGCCGTCCCTTTACATACAAACATAACTGAGAGAAAGAGAGAGTGTGTGTGTGTGTTTGTGTGTGAGGGTGTGTGTGTGTGTGTGTGTGTGTGTGTGTGCTTGTGAGAGAGAAAAAGAGAAAGAGAGAGAGAGAGAGAGAGAGAGAAAAGAAAGAAAGAATGAATGAAAGAGAGAAGGTGGAATGTAGGGAGGAAGGGAGTGGAGAGGAAGCGTGTTGGAACAAACAAAAGAAACAGTGAAGGATTGAGTTGGAAACGAATGAAAGGAAAGGAGGAAGGAAAGGAAGAAAGAAAGAAAGAAAGAAAGAAAGAAAGAAAGAAAGAAAGAAAGAAAGAAGGGAAAGAAGGAAGGAGGGAAGAATGGGAGGAAGGAAGGGAGGGAGGAAAGAAGGAACGAACGAACGAACAAACAAACAATCAAAGAAAGACAGGAAGAATAGAAGAAAGAATTAAAGGAAGTAAAAATAGAAGAAAGAAAGAAAAAAAGAAGGAAAAAGGAAGGAATGAGAGAAAGCAGGGAGGAAGAAAGGAAGGAAAGAAAGAAAGAAAGAAAGAAAGAAAGAAAGAAAGAAAGAAAGAAAGAAAGAAAGAAAGAAAGAAAGAGTGAATGAAGAAGCATGAGAGAAAGAGAAGGAAGTTAGGGAAGGGAAGAAGGAAAGAAAAACAGAAGGATAGAAAGGGGGAAAAGAGAGAGAAGAAAGAACAGCAGGAAGAAAGACAAGAAGAGAAAGAATAAAGAGAATATGTAAAGAATGGAGAGAATGGAGGAACGAAGAAAAGGAAGGAATGAAATATGCTTGGTCCAGCAAGGATTTTCCTTCTCGACTTTTCCGTATGTTTAAGCTTGCACTCTAATTATGGATGCTGGAGATGTTGACAAGCATCCGTTCAAATAGTATAGTGTGACCGTCATACATCGAAATGCGAGGTGGTCGGCAACATAAGGCAGAAATCCCAAAAAGCATTCATTAATCAGTGCCACTACGTGAACTTGTGTATCGGCACCTTGAGAGACAAATGGCGTCGTCTATTGATTGGCATGTGCTCGGTTAAGGTGTTAAAAGTTTGGTTCAGATAAGACTTGCAGATGGATAGAAACTCCGAGAGAAGTTAGAAGCAAAGCAGTCAGTTTCACTCTATAATTGGCAGAACGTTCTATCTTAAAGGTTGAGCGGAAGTGACTACACACACACGTATATATCTATCTATCTATCTATCTCTAGATCGCTGACCAAACCATTCAATTTTTTCTCTCCGTGTTTTTCTCCTTGTTTTCTCCGTATTCTTTCTGTTGAAGAGCGTAGCTCGAAACGTTAAAGACTTTCTGTATTCCCGAACGTTAAATTAATACATCCTTTTGTTGTTTACACCACCTGTCCTCGTCTGTTGTTGTTTTTTTCGTAAATTCTCCCATATATAT
>NC_068997.1:47042193-47044693 GCF_001194135.2 Octopus bimaculoides | reverse complement strand
TTGACTAATAAACATGGTATGTCGACGATGACTGGATAAATACGGTGTCTATATTTGACTTGATAAGCAGTGTATAGATGTTGAGTCGATAGATACCGTGTATACATGCTGACTTGGGAAATACTGTGTGTAGATATTGACTGGATAGATACTGTGCCTGTATTTTAAAGGGGCCAACCTTGTCACATTCTGTGTCACGCTGAATCTCACTGGGAATGATGTTAAAGGTACGCGAGTCTGTGGAGCGCTCAGCTACCTGTACGTTCATTGATCGGATCGACTGGAACCCTTGTCGTCATAACCGACGGACTGCCAGTTACATACTGTGTAGATATTGAGTAGATAGTTATTGTGTAGATATTGAATGAATAGGTACTATATATAGATGTTGACGGGGTAAATGCATTGTATATGAAATGTTGACTTGATAAATACGGTGTGTCGATGTTGACTGGCTAATTACGGTGTGTAGATGTTGACCCGACATACGGTGTGTAAATGTTGACTGGAGAATTACTGTGGGTAGATGTCGACTGGATGAATAGAGGGTATAGGAATTGACTTGATAAGCACTGTGTGTACATGATTTAATTAATGCTGTGTGTAGACGTTCATTGAATAAACCCAGCGTCTGGATGTCGACAGGCTAAAGAAAACAGGTAGCAAACGCAACATATAGATGCTTCTTGAATAAATAATGTATGGATGTTGATTATAAATATATGTGTGTGTGTGTGTGTGTTTGTATATAAGCAAGAGGAAAGATAGAGAGAATATGTAAATATATATATATATATACATACATGCTTGTATGCGTGTGAGTGTGTGTGAGAGAGAAAGAGAGACAGAGTACGTGCGCATCTATGTATGCGTTTATGTGTGTGTGTTTCTATGAGTAAATGTTAGACCGCAACAGACACGACATCAATTTAAGCCGTGTCTAATTGTATCTCAGATGTTTCAAATTTGACTGTAATTTGCTGTGACGGTTAATGCAATAGCATGCAATATGGCGGATGATTAAGTGTCACGTGACCTTACTCTCCACCAAACACTCTTTTCATGGCGTGTTGATTTACACAACCCCTCGAAAGAGAATTGCCTATCCTAGCGAAACTTTTCTCCTAAAGAGACGGCGGTATGTATATATATATGCTCTCCGAAGGTTAACGAAATCTAGTGCAAATGATAGTGGTGGTGGGTGGGGATGTAGGAGGAGAAGGGTGAGGATGAGTGAAGTGTGAGTGAGAGAATGGGAAAACAGACAGATTTATAGAGATATGTATGTGTAGGTAATATTGAGAGAAACATTTGATAAAGAGAGGCGGTGAGTGAGAGGTAAAGAAAGGGATTAAAGTGTGAGTGTAGTATTGCTTGAGTGTGTGTATGAGAGTTTAAGTGTATATGTAAGTGTATGTGTCGTATATTTTTGTACGCGTGTGTGTGTGTGCGTGAGTGTAAGAGATTATGTGTGAAAGAGAAAGAGTGAGAAAGAGTGAGCGAGAGAGAAAGAGAAAGACAGACAAACAGATGGTCTAGTAGAGCTTCAGAATGAAGGTAATTACCTTTGTGAGTCTACGTGCATGCGCCTTCGTGTGTGTGTGTATGTGTGTGTGTGCGCGCGCGTACACGTCTCTGTCTGTGTGCGCGTCTCTGTGCGCATGCTTGTGTGTCTGTGGGCGCATGTGTGTGTGAGTGTGAGTTTGTGTGCGTTTGTGTATACTTGTGAGTGTCTGAGGAAGACGGTAAATCAAAGAATGAGAGTTGAAATAATAACATGTGTCTGTGAGTGTGTGTGTATGTGAATATGCATCTGTGTGAATATATATCTGTATGAATCTGAGTGCGTATCTAGGTGTATCTATGTATACGTGGGTGCGTGTCTGTGTGTCAAATTAAGTACTTAAATCTATTTTTCTCCAATTGATATTGTCGTTGTTGTTGTTGTTTAAACTGTGCTATTTTTATCTCTTTGCAAGATAATTTGTATGTTAGTCGGCGTAGTCAAGACATGCCAAAGTCCATACATATAAATATTATATATTCTATACACTACTGATCATTACAGTAAGATGCCGCAAGGCAGCGAGCTGGCAGAATTGTTAGCACGCCGGACGAAATACTTAGCGGTATTTTGTCCGTCTTTACATTCTGAGTCCAAATTCCGCCGAGGTCGACTTTGCCTTTCATCCTTTCAGAGTCGATAAATTAAGTACCAGTGAAACACTGGGGTCAATGCAATCGACTAGCTCCCTCCCCAGAATTTAAGGCCGTGCCCGTTAGTAAGAAGGATCATTATTAATATTATTATTATTATTATTATTATTATTATTATTATTATTATTATTATTAAAGGCGGCGAGCTGGCAGAAACGTTAGCACGCCAGGCGAAATGCTTAGCGGTATTTCGTCTGCCGTTACGTTCTGAGTTCAAATTCCACCGAGGTCGACTTTGCCGTTCATCCTTCCTAGGTCGATAAATTAAGTACCAGTTACGTAC
>NC_068997.1:47038685-47041220 GCF_001194135.2 Octopus bimaculoides | reverse complement strand
ATAGATAGATAGATAGATAGATAGATAGATAGATAGATAGATAGATAGACACACACACCCATACATGCATACATATATATATATATATATATATATATATATACACATACATACAGATATACACACAGAGAGGAGGCTGGAGAAAAGAGAGCACGTGATTATTTTTGTAAAAATGATATTTTAGAATGAATTAAAAGTCAACATAATGAAAATAGTTGCCACAGTAACAAAAAATGTTGTCACACTAATAGAAAAATTTGTCATTTTAATAAAATTGCCGTCACACTAATAAAATTATTCTCAAAAAATAATCATTATTGTCGCATAAATGCCACTCCGTCGGTAACGACGACGGTTCTATTTGATCCGATCAACAGAACAGCCTGCTCGTGAAATTAACGTGCAAGTGGCTGAGCACTCCTCAGACACACGTACCCTTAACGTAGTTCTGAGGAAGATTCAGCGTGACACAGAGTATGGCATGGCTGGTCCTTTGAAATAGAGGTACTACTCATTTTTGCCAGCTGAGTCGACTGGAGCAACTTGAAATAAAGTGATTTACTCAAGGACACAACGCATCGCCGGGAATTGAACACATGACTTTACCCTCGTGAGCCGAATACCCCTAATCACTAAGCCGCGCGCCTTCACTGTCACACTAATAGAAATAGCTTTTACTCTGACAAAAATACTTGTCCCACTATTAAGCATTATTGTTTTCTACTCTAGGTACAAGGCCCGAAATTTGGTGTGAGTGGGGCCAGTTGATTTGATCGACCCTAGTACGCAACTGATACTTAATTTATTGAGTCCAAAACGATGAAAGGCAAAGTCGACCCCGGCGGAATATGAACTCAGAACGCAACGGCAGACGAAATAACGCCAAGAATTTTGCTCGGCGTGCTAACGGTTCTGCCAGCTCGCCTCCTAACGTTATTAATCATTATTGGCGGACTCATAAAAGCAGTTGTAACAGAAATTAGAAACATTTTACACATTAAGATTATTGGCACATAAATAAAAAGCATCGTCGCACAAATAAAATCGCTTGTTACACTAATGAAATTGTTGTCACGGCAATTGTTGTTCGAACGATAGCAAATATATCACCCTAATAAAAATAGTCGTCACACACACACATTCACGCACGCGCGCGCGCGATTTACAAGCTGGCAGAATCGTTCGCCACTCTCGTTACCAAAGATCGGGCTGGCTGTCTCCGGCTCTGAACAACAGAGAGAATTTCACTATGATGCGCAAAATCCTTTGTCTGGATCAATGGAATATTAAAATGTTACTAGACAGGAAAGACATTGATTGACGAGAGATGAGCACCGCATTTGCAGCATTGATGTCAGAGGAAACAAAAACGCATCGATAGAGTTTGGTTCTTGCGAGACTAGATTCCCAGAATTTAACAATATCATGAGTGCAACGTACATATCACACCACAATTTATAGTACGAGCAAAGCCGTTATTGTTGATCATATACGGTTCCTTTCCATGATACCACTCTAACTTCATTGTTAGAATCACCCAACAAGACTCACCAGACATGTCTCCATGCTTTCAAAACTTGATCGAGCTTTGCTAAATTTAGAGAAATCAAAAGAAGGCTGCTACTAAAGTCTACATGGCGAGTGCACCATAGCGTCTGTACAGATTTAAAGGATGTATATGGGCCTCACTCGAAAATTGCTACTCTGCTCAGGCCTTCTGAGCGATTAGCATTGTTCCAGGATGTGAACTAACACTTGACCATTTTGTAGAGTGCTTCCAGGAATTACACAATGTATCGGGACCTATCAATCGCAAAACTTTGGATAGTATTACACATTACACGTCTGTTGATCCACAAGGTAGTCACAACCTGATCACCCTTGGATAGAAACACAACCAATTGTGGACTGGAGGACACGAACCCAGTTGATACATCTACCAGTTGATACGGGATGATAATTAGCTGGTAAAGTCTAACAGGATTAGAAACGGGGATGCTGGCAGGTATAAATATAAAATCCATTGTGGAAAGACATGTGGATAGGGATCTGGGATGACGGGAAACTCAGCAAAAACCAGACAGTATAAAATGCAAGATACCATCGCTTCAAACTACAGTGTATACGGTTGAAGGTATGTTTTTTTATAGATGCACATTCAGTCCCACTGTGTGGAAACTTGGGCAAGTGCCTTCTACTATGGTCTCAGACTAACTAAAGCCTTGTGAGTGAATTCTGTTGACGGAAACTGAAAGAAGCTTGTCATGTATGTGTATATATATATATATATATATATATATATATCGTATGTGTACATGTATGTATATGTATATGCGAATCTGTTTATTTGATTAGGTAATAGGCGTAGATGTATAGCTATGTGTATGTGCATGAATCTATTTCTATTTATACATGTGTGTATATGTAGATGGATACATATGTGTATATGGGGACACGCACACATGTGTATATTTGTATATGCGTGGGTACGTATGTGCATATGTATAAATGTGGACGTATGAGTGTATATATATA
>NC_068997.1:47036981-47038028 GCF_001194135.2 Octopus bimaculoides | reverse complement strand
TACATTGGTTTCTATTAACCCATTTATTCTATCAGAAGAATTTTTATTCATTAAGATAGAAGAAATACACATAATTATATATATGTATGTATGTATGTATGTATGTATACATATATATATATATACACATATACATACATACATACATACACACACACACACACACACACACACACACACACACACATATATATATATATATATACACTATATATGTATATATGTAGTGGTGGTGTCTGTGTTTACGTCCCCATAACCTAGCGGTTCAGGAACAAAAACCGATAGAATAAGTACCAGGCTTTAATAAAAATGCAACGAGCCCTAGGTTCGGTTCATTCGACTAAAAATTCTTCAAGGCGGTGCTCCAGTATGGCCGCACGCAAAGGACAGAAACAAGCAGAAAGAAAATTTATTGTTTACCTCATTTTATTAATCATCCTTGCGTATAATAAAATTATGATTAACAGATCTTCCAAGAAGTTCAAGCCTTGAGATATATTGATAAAATTCGGCGGCACACCTACGTACTCCTCCCGGCACACCCTTTTGAAAGAAAAAATATCCACTGATTTAAACATTCACACATGACTCTATTATTGCACACTTACTAAATAACATACACACATATCTCAACACACACATCTTGACAATTTGGGAGCGGACTTCGTACGATACGTATCTATTGGAAAAGAAGAAAGGACGCGTCTGCAACGAAACGATTCGTCTAATTGATTTTTGTAATCTAATTAATGAATCGTTAATTAATTACATCTAGATCTCCTGAAAAGCTTTAGCGTCGCTGTAATCTAGCCGTAGCCTTTCTCCGGATGTACATGTCTGCCAGAGATTTGTAACACTTCCGCCAAGTCTTGTTTGACAAACTCACAAACTTATCTGAGAAGGAGACTTTGACTCAGAAGAATGTGTTAAGAAGAGTTTGTGGAAGAGCGGGACGTCACGAGTGTGACGCTGCATATGTTATGTATATAAACATGGGTGTGTGTGTGTGTGTGTGTGTGTGTGTGTGTGTGTGTGTGTGTGTGTGTG
>NC_068997.1:47033402-47034906 GCF_001194135.2 Octopus bimaculoides | reverse complement strand
ATATATATATATATATACTGGGACAGAGAGAGACAGATAGAGAATGATAGCGGGGCTGAAACAGACAGAGAGAGAGATAGAAAGCAGACAGAGACAAACACACACACACACATACACACACACACAGAGATAGGAACGAGGGTGGGGAAGAAAGACAGTAGGCCTTTTTATCTAAATGAACAAAGAGCAGTGAATAATTAACAGATCGTCTGCTTTCAATGAATATGTTGCATCATTACACCACACGCCATCGCACCACACACCGTCATAGTGTCACCAATACACCATCGCAGAAGCCACATCCGCCGTTCATGAAACTACTTCCGGTCTCAAGAAGTCATTTTATCATAGCCGTGTATGTAATTTCTGAAATCTTTAGTTGCAATTAAAGCAATCTTGAACATTAGGTGGGAAGGCCGTGAGGTCAACACTCAGTCAGTAATCAAATGAAGGTTTTGCTGTTATATTATTGCATCAATGACGATCGAATTTTGAAGTTAACAGAAGGTTTCATAGTGTGTGGTGGGATGTAGATATATTATTCAGATTATCTATTGATTAATCGTTCTAGCTTTGGTATATGTTTGTCCAATCTATCTAATTTTCTGTCCCTTTTCAACATACAAATACACACACTCACACACACACACACATACACAAATTGTAAAAGTAAAGTAGATACAGACAGATATAGAGACAGATACATAAATACACAGATAGATAGAGAGAGAGAGAGAGAGAGAGAGAGAGAGTGAAAGAGAGAGTGAGGGAGACTGAGAGGGTCGACAAAGACAGAAAGAGCAAACGGCGGATGCTATTTGTCTCTTACGTTATTATTTTCTCTTTCCTTATACATAGATACAAGCACGTATACCAAGGAATATATGTGTGCGTGTGTGCGTATATGTATACGTGAATATTTATACATATATCAAGAGAGATAGAGAGAGTGAAAGAGAGAGGGAGAGAGAATGAGAGAGAGGGAGAGAGAGAGAGGGAGAAGTCGTTTACAAAGTTCGAGTGAAACACTACTTAATACATGTTATAAAGTATAAATTATTTCGGTTGAAACCATTCACACAGTTTCCATGTATGTATATATATATATATGTGTGTGTATATATATATAGTATGTATACACACACACACACACACACATTTAGAAACGCTGGAGTTTTAATGGTGGCAGCTGATGAAGGGGATGTTTCTATGCGGCCTGCTTGTTTGTTGCACCTAGTTTACCATTTTGTCCTTGTTCTTTTACCACGTCATGTACCCAGTTATGTATCTATATGTACATGTAGATGAACGTATATACATACATGTACATATATATGCATATACTCATATATTGTTTATATATATATATATATATATATATACGCACACATAGTTTAGTGTTGGCTGTAGAAAAAAAGCGTACTCGATGCCATGGTGAAGATTAGTTTCGTGTGCAGATGCAGAAGATGTTCAGGTTAGTCACGATACAAGACATGATGGGATT
>NC_068997.1:47030833-47033345 GCF_001194135.2 Octopus bimaculoides | reverse complement strand
TCCTGTCTTGGAGGGAGTATGAACGTGGAAGGAGATGAGATAACAGGAAGGGATGAGAAACAAAAGGAACTCCTTTACTACCATTAAACCCGAAGCAGGAATCGAACCGTAGGTGCTTGTGTGTGTGTGTGTGTGTGTGTGTGTGTGTGTGTGTGTGTGATTTCCCATAATTTTTCAGTCATAAGTTTCCTGAAGAACCTCTGCACCGACAGGCGAATCTCCACCCAACTGGGACTAAGTCTGGAGCTATTTTTTTGGGAACCAAACTTCTTACCACACATTAATGCCTGCGTCTGTACACACACACACACATACAAGCATACACACACATACAAACATACACGCGCATACAAATACACACGCACATACACTTACACACGCGTACACATACACATGTACACATATTAGAAAATATTCTTTGTAAACTCGCAACGTTACAATATTTTTTTTTTTAAGTTTTAAATCATCAATGATAAATTACATAAAAGCTCTTTACATTTTAATTATAAAAACATCTTTAAATCTACATTAATCTAGTTTTTAAAGACTTCTTTTCAAAGACTTATATAATTAATAATTTTTCAATTCAAAAAATCTCTTTTATATTTTTCAAATCATGTGCATATACGGAAGTATATAACATAAACTTTTAAGATCTTCATATAACAAATAATAATTTTGTTGTCAGCCTCATACGCGGGAAGAGCGAGAAATGGCGTGCCTTGCTCAAGGATAGGCACGCAACGATCCATTGCTTCAAGGAAGTGAATCCCTGATCTTATGACTTTACCGTGCTTTACTCCAGACGAATTGGTGCCTATCCTTTTGTTCTAATAGTAATAGGTATGAAATAGAAAATGTATCTCGGGTACGGATTTGTAAACTCCTTACCAATGGTCCATACATGTTCACTTTCCCCTGTATTTTCCTGACCAGATTGGTGTCCAGAGGTCAGCTGGTTTTCACAACTGATAATGTTTTGTTTTCCCTTGTGGTCCCACATAACAGTATCTGGGCGGTTGTGTTTTGCCTTTCATCCTTCTGTGTTCGATAAAACTGTACTGTACTAAGAAACTGCATTCGGTGATATCGAAATCCTCATCTCCCTAAAAATTGCTAGTCTTGTGCCAAAACCATTATTAAACATGCTCACTACGCGCCTTCTAATCCTCATCGTTGTTCCGAATACCTATTATAACCACTGGATTAAAACATGGTTTTGTTTCATCTCACTTCAAATCTAAATTTATTTATGACAACACACTGTAACACGATTTTTGTCCGTGAGTAGAAACCGTTATTTCTTATCTGCTTATCCCTAGACAGTATTTAAAATGGCGACTATTTTCTTCAAAATTTGCCTTTGTTAGATTTATTCAAACCCCAAAGAATATCTCTCAAGACATGGTTATGACGCTCCCACACTGCTCTTGCTCGTGAACAGAGATGCACATATTGTCAACCACTAAGGGACATGCTCAAATGGTTAAGATCAAGCAATTGACAAACAGATCTGTGATATTGAGCAAAATATTTGCTATAATGATAATTCTGCTTCAGCAACTCAGCGTTGAATCTATCTGAAATGCAATGGAAAATAAGTCAGCTTCAAAACATTGATGTCCAAGTCACAAAAGCAAAGTTCGAAGGGAACAGTAGCCATTTTCATTGATTTCTCTCTAGAAGCAAATACGAAATTACACTTACTGACCAAAGACCTAAGAAAAAATAAAAATTTTCTTTAACAATGTCTTCTCTGTACGTGTTGCTGCAGTCGTCATCGTCATCGTCGTCAAGCTGCCGTTGTCATCACCACTGTCATTACTACCGTTGTCATTACTAGCGCAGTGGAACTGAACCCGGAACCTAGTTGTTGGGAAGCAATTTTCTTACTACACAGCAACCTTGGTTTTTGTTTTTTCTTTTCTTTGTTTCTTTGGGGTATTTTGGGATTTTTTCCACTGTACCCTTCCATCTTCAATACTGCAGGTTTTCATTTATGGGCGAACGGGTTGCTATTTCTAGCAGGTCAAAAAACCATGTATAGAATTCAGCGCTATTTCTGGCAATATAACTGAATAAATTCAAGAAAAAAAACAAAAAAAAACAATAATACGGTAAAAACAGTAAAAAATAAAACAGTACAGTAAATAAAAGAAAACATTTGAAAGCCAAAGAAATTTCCATATTAAGCTAATTTTGAACATGTTTTAATGAGATGAATAACATGTGAAAAGAAAAAAGTATTGATGAAAATTGATAACGTGGTTATTATCAAAATAAGCAGATAAAACCACCGTATCAAAATCTGTCTAGACATAACGTAAAAATGCTGATGTATGTCTAATATATGTATATGCATGTCTATATATGTATATATATATATATATATATATATGTGTGTGCATATATATACGTACATGTGCGTCAGTTTATGTGTATGCACATAATTTTGTATGATGCATATATATATAATACATACATACATATATATATATATATATATATATAT
>NC_068997.1:47030155-47030823 GCF_001194135.2 Octopus bimaculoides | reverse complement strand
TATATATATATATATATATATATATATATATATATCTTTAATATACATATATTTCTGTATATATATTCATATATATTTGTACATAAGTATATACATTTATACGTGTATGTAAATATACGTGTACAAAAAGATATACTTATGTATATATATATATATATATATATATATATGAACATACATATATATATATATATGAACATACATATATATATACATAAACATATTTAATATATATGTATGTGTGCGTGTGCATGTGTGTGTCTGTATGCACATACCCCCAACTGAAACACATATACGAACATACAGATACATACATCTATATATACGTTTAAGTGTGTGTGCGTGTCTGTGTGTGTGTGTGTGTGTGTGTATGTGTGTGTGTGTGTGTGTATGTGATGAATCAGTATGTACGTATGTATCTACAAACGTATGTATGAATGTATGTACGTACGTATGTACGAAGAAAAAAAAAGATACCAATATTATAACGTCTACAGATTAAATAGAAAATATTTTTTGAATGTGATTCCTTCGCCGTTTCGAATCAACAAGATTTGTTTTTGACTCTGTACTCCATGTCTTCATTTCGAAATATAGAACTGGCTTAACGTACATACACATATACATGCTTACACACATCCGTCCCTCCATCCATTCATACATCCATC
>NC_068997.1:47027444-47030145 GCF_001194135.2 Octopus bimaculoides | reverse complement strand
TATATACATATATAATATAATATAATATAATATAATATAATATAATATAATATAATATAATATATTAGGGAATAACAAGTATTCTAGGTTATCAGGAAGTTTACTGCTTTACGCTTTTATAATGAAATGTAAAAAGTATATTTTATGATATTATTATTACAAATTTGGGATATTTACCAACAGATAAGCAACTTCTATTTCCGGATAACCTCATGGTATGGTATACGCAGAGAAAATTACTTCAAATAAAATAGGAATTGCTTATCTTTTGTAATTATGTATATATATGTATATATATATATATATATATATGGTGGGGTGTGCTAACAATGAGAGAGAGAAAAAAGTTATCTTATGTATATAAATATATATATATATATATTACCTTATACAAATACCTGTGTTTTTTTTATGGATGAACGGTTTTAAAGATTAGAACGAAGCATTTGGATATTTCGCAATGTATGCTATCCAGGTAGACTCGGTTACAAAGTTTCAACATTGCGTAATTCAAGCAGTAACCAATGAAGAGAGGACTGAGGCGGAGAGAAAGAAAGAAAAACAGAGAGAGGAAGAGACAGACAGACAGACAGACAGACGGACGGACGGACGGACGGACTGACGGACGGACGGATGGACGGACAGACAGACGGACGGACGGACAGACGGACGGACAGACAGACAGACGGACGGACGGACGGATGGATGGATAACTACATAGATAGATAGATAGATAGATAGATAGATAGATAGATAGATAGATAGATAGATAGATAGATAGATAGATAGATAGTGAGAGGACTGCGAGAGAGTAGGCTATTTCATTTATAAGACCCTGTAGTTAATATTATGATTTTGGAAGGGAAATAATAGGCATGTCTTCCATCCTTACAGATGAAGATAATCCTAATCCTGTTATACTGGAGTTTATGAAAATTCCCTTTTAAAGACTGTTCTACATTGGAGCAGGAGTTTCCGGATTTGGACACCAATAAGTTCACCTAGAAGTGAAAACCTTTCTTAGAAAACACGGAACTAAAAGATTTCGAACTTGAAAAACAAAAAGAATTTGTGATTTGTAAAATGATTGCAATCATGTGATGAAGTATAAATATTGTCTTCTTCGACAGCTTGTGGATCTTCATAAAAAGACAACTAAATACATCACTTTACATTCTAAACAGTCTTCGTTTAACTTTTGTTCTCAGCTTCCTAACTTCTAAAGATTTAAATAGGCATCACTCGAGAGCTCGTGGTTCTTTCTCGAAAAGAAATATCCACAGAAAATAATCTTTGTTTTGCTCTAGTTCTCACATTTCTGGATTTCTGAGCACGGATTCTAGTCTTTTAAACAAATACAAAATCGAAAAACAAGGCTCAAATCTTTATGGAGGCTCACTCAACAACTCGTTGGATCTTCATCAAAGATGAGTAGCGATATATATCATAAAAAGCAAGCTTTCTTTTTCTCCAGTTCTCAAATTTCTGGTTCCATGAACATAGATTTTTGTTCTTAACAATACAAAACTCAGAGAGAACGCAAAACTGGCACCTGGTAACATGGTGAGTGAGGGAGAGTGAGTCTAACAAGCACCCAAACGTTGGGTTGCCGAAATTTGGCAAAGACATTATTATTAGTATTATTAACAACACCAGCTGTGCTCTTTTTAATTGCTTGTCTTATTGTTCCTTGCCTTGATTCAACAATCGTATTATAATAAATATTCATTAAATATTAATTATGTGCAGACATAAAAATCAAGAAAATGTCTTTCTGCCTTTATATGCTGTGTTGCTTATCGTTGCGATAAAAATAGGTTGCTATTGAATTAGCCAAAGTGAAAATGAAACAGCATACAGTGACACCTTATTAATTAATTACGCCATAGGTGGTGGGCATTAGAAGTCGAGAATCTCTGTTCCAGGCCTTCAAGGAATGTTTTATGCAAAAAATGGCATACATTTTCTTCCATCATCATAATCTCCGAAGACGTACTTCAAAAAGGAAATATGGTTCTTAGCTCACCACACTTAGATACATTTATACACACACACAAGCATATATATTTGTGTGTGAGCGTGTATATATATATAAAGAGAGAGAGAGAGAGAGAGAGACCTACCTACTTACCTACCTACCTCAGCGGAATCTGAACTGAACGCACTGAGAAATTGGAAAATATATCACGGAAAATATATCAATCCGTCGCTTTCACGTCTTTAACGACTGTGCCACCTCATGTATTCAGTCACTGATTTAATCTCCGTCATAAGAAAATATTCTTGGTTTCGTTACAAAGCAGTCGATCTTAGAATAAAATTTAAAATTTAAAACAACTAACAAGACTTCTTACTTCGACAGTTTAATAATTCGTTTATTCAACTAATTTTTTTTTTTTGTGGTTTCTTTTTTGTTATTTCTAATTTTTCTCTTTTATTATTCGTCCAATTTGCATTTAATCATTTATTTCTTTAAAACCGCGCCGACACTGCACAATGCAAGCATGTGCGCATGTGTATGAGCATGTGCGTATATATACACATATACATTATATGTGTGTGTGTGAGTGTGTGTGTACATATATATATATATACGCACACACGCACACACGCGCAAATGAGTATATTTATATCTAAATATACATGCATGTATAGCTACGTATATATATATATATATATATATATATATATATATATATAT
>NC_068997.1:47023735-47024587 GCF_001194135.2 Octopus bimaculoides | reverse complement strand
CGTCGTCGTCGTCGTGACGGCGGAGATGCTGGTGGTGGAGCCTGTGGGGATGGTGTTCTTGTTGTTGGTAATGCTGGTAGTGGTGTCGCTATTGTTGGTGTTGCTGGTAAGGATGGTCGTGGTGGTGATTATGGCTATAGTAGTAGTAGTAGTAATAGTAGTAGTAGTAGTAGTAGTAGTAGTAGTAGTAGTAGTAGTAGTAGTAGTAGTAGCAGTGTTGGTTGTAGTAAACGACGACTGAGGCATTATTGACGATGATGAGAAAAATGTTTGGTGATGACAGCGATCTCTCACTGTATTCCACTAAAAGAGATACCGGCGAATATAGCAAGGTTTCTACATATTTACGGCAATATTCCCATTCATACACACACACAGACACACAGTACACATATACACAGCACCCGTGCACACAGACACACACACGCAGGCACATCAGACACATACAAATATTCTTTTATTCTTTTATACGTTTCAGCGCTAAGGTTGTGGCCATATATATGTGTGTGTGTATGCAATAAGGAGCACTCCGTCGGTTACAACGACGAGGGTTCCAGCTGATACAATCAACGGAACAGCTTGCTCGTGAAATTAGCGTACAAGTGGGTGAACGTTCCACAGACACGTGTACCCTTAACGTAGTTCTCAGGGAGATTCAGCATGATACAGAGTGTGACAAGGCTGACCTTTTGAAGTACAGGTACAACTCATTTTTGCCAGCTAAGTGGACTGGAACAACATGAAATAAAGTGTCTTGCTCAAGGACACAAACGCGTCGCCGGTAATTGAACTCACGGCCTTACGATCGGGAGTCGAATGTCACACTAAGTCACACGCCTTCACAGTATATAT
>NC_068997.1:47019439-47023347 GCF_001194135.2 Octopus bimaculoides | reverse complement strand
AATTTCACTATTCCCCGGAATACCGGGGAATAAATAATCCAACGAAGCCTGCAAAAATGGCAACAGTTCACAATAGTAATTTTCAACAATAAAAATGACAACTTACAGAGCGCAAAAAAACAAAAACACGTCCGAAGTCTTCAACCGGAAACAAGCTTCTTATTTCTTTATTGGCCACAAGTAGCTAAACAGAGGGGACACACAAGGACAGACCAAGGGATTAAGTCGATTACATCGAACCCTGTGCGTAACTGGTACTTAATTTATCGACCCCGAAAGGATGAAACGCAAAGTCGACCTCGGCGGAATTTGAACTCAGAACGTAACCACACAGACACGCTTGTGGTCATCTTCTTTCCTTATTATCGAAGCATAGTACGGTCTGACCTGGTGTGGGGTTAAACAACAACAGAAGTAATCATTATCATCACCATCATAACCATCACCATCCATCATCATCATCATCATCATCATCATCATTTTCATCGTCATTAACGTCATCATTGTAGCTATCGTAACCGTCGTTGTCGTCATCATCAGCAGCATCCTCCTCACCAGGAACAGTAATAACAACCACAAAAATGCGCATAGCTTCGAATATGAACATGGCAGACTCAGATAAATTGTTTACCATGCTAGGTTTCACCGTTCAAAGTTCCGAGTCTAGACTTTTTATTCGTCCAAGGATTAACCATAATGTAAATATATACGGGATTATTTACATAATAAGACACAAGTCTCAGTGATTGTGAAGGCACATGGCTCAGTGGTTACAGCGTTGGGATCACAATCATGAGGTAATGAGTTTGATTCCAGGACCGGGTTGTGTGTTGTGTTCTTGAGCAAGGTACTTTATTTCACATTGCTCTAGTTCACTCAGCTGTAGAAATGAGTTGCGGCGTCACTGGTACCAAGCTGTATTGGCTTTTGCCTTTCCCTTGGATAACATCGGTGGCATGGAGAGGGGAGGCATGGTATGCATGGGTGACTGCTGGTCTTCCATAAACAACCTTGCCCGGACTTGTGCCTCGTGGTGAGGGAGACTTTCTAGGTGCAATCCCATGGTCGTCCGTGACTAAAAGGGGTCTTTACCTTTTACCCATAGGAATTAATATATATGCAGAATCTAAGGAAACTGGCGATTATTGTGTCACCAAGCACTTAATCCGTAGGCGGGTTCTAGAGAAAAAAATCCCAAATTTAATTGCCGGGAGAAGTTAAACGCAACCAAAAGGATAACATCACTTACTTTCTCTCCGTGCGTTTTACACACATTACACACTTTCAGACGAAGGTAAAAAATCCGAAGAGTTAGAGTCTTCAGTCACTCCCGCTGGTAACAGAAGTCATGAAGCACATCGGAAAACTTTCTTTTATATAAATATATATGCCACGATGATATAGGGACTGGGAAGAAGAGATGGGGAGACGCATTCAATCTACCAATTATTCCATTTTTTTCTTTCTCCTTACAAGATATTGGCCTTTGTCTAAGATGAGTATATTTCTATTAATTTTTTTTTTTCAAACAAAACAAAACATTATTCTTTTAGATTGGAAATATATTTCAATGATGAGATTGTTGCCAGCAAATAAAATGGTTATTCTCCTCTACTCTTCATCATTTACGCTCTAGCTAGACAAAAGAAAAGCGAAAAACATTCAAAGATGAGAAAGAAATTATAAGAAAAATTTCAAAAATTCAAAAACAAACAAAAATAGATTACAAAACGTTGGAGTTTTACAGTATTTGTATATATTTATTGTAAAATGGAATTGAAAAAAATGCACTACTTACACTACTTTAGATTACTGTATAGGTATATATATGTGTGTGTGTATGTATATATTTATGTGCTTATGTATATATATATGTGTGTGTGTGTATGTATGTATATATGTATGTGTGTGTATATTTAGTATATATGTGTATGTGTATATATGTAAATATATATATGTTTGTATTGTGTACATGTACACACACACATACATGTATATATATACACACACACACACACACACATATATATATATAGAGAGAGAGAGATAGATAGATAGATAGATAGATAGATACAAACATACATGCATACATACATACATACATACATACATACATACATACATACATACATATATGTATATCAATTTATGTGTGAATATGCATGTGTGTATGTTTGTGTTGGTTGATGTGTATATGGAAATATGGATGTGTATATGTGTATGTGTGTTTATACATAGAATTATTCATTAAATGGATATATTTCGAACCGCTCGTTATCTAAAGTGTATATATATATATATATACATGGCTATATCAACACATATTATATTTGTGTTTCAGAGAGAGAGAGAGAGAGAATGTGAGTCTGTGTCTGTGTGTTAGCGTATGTGTGTTTGAGTATGTGTGTACCTCTGTGCGTTTGTACATCTGTGTATATGTGTGTGTGTATACACTTCGCATACATTTGTGTATTGATATATTGTGCATTATTACAATTTGTATATATATATATATATATATATATATATACATATATATATACGCATATATGTGTGTGTGTGTGTGTATTGCTGGTATATGAACGAGTTACGTTAGGTAAGAATGTAATAATGTTAATTATATATGGAAATTTAACAATATATTTTATGCATAAGTATGGATATAATAGAATACATGCATAATGGTTCTATATTATGCGAATATATCTAAACACATCGACAGAAAATACTCTCTCGATCTCATTCTCTCTATCTCTCTCTCTCTCTCTCTCTCTCTCTCTCTCTCTTTCTCCCTCTCTCTTTCTTCCTCTCTCTTTCTCTTACACACACAGACACGCACGCACACACATAGAAACGACGATAACAGATAGATAAACAGACAGGTATATAGATAGATAGATAGATCTATCTATTTGTGTACCTATATGTTAGTTACCTATATATGTATCTCTATTTACATGTGTGTGTATATATATGTAAATATATATGTGTATATATATATATACAGAGAGAGAGAGAGAGAGGGAGAGAGAGAGAGAGAGAGAGAGATATATAGAGAGAGACATACATATATACATACATGCATAGATGCTTAAATACATATATAGACGCTTGCATACATTACATATATATGTACATATATACGTATATTTAAACGTCCATCCATACATGTAAATAATGCATGCTTACAGCCACTCATATACACACATATTCACAATTCAGCAAAATGACTAACTACACAATAAAACGAGAAAATATTTTCATGTAAGATCTTTCGAAATTACTTCATAAACATATATTATGTCCGTGTGGTCACATACACACCCTCAGATATACAGGTACACGCACACACATACACACACATACAACACACACACGCATATATATATATATGTATGTATGTATGTTTGCATGTATATATGTATATATTATATATATGTATATATATATGTGTATATATATATGTATTTATATATATATGTATTTATATATGTACGTATATATATATTCTTTTATTCTTTTATTTGTTTCAGTCATTTGACTGCGACCACGCTAGAGCACCACCTTTACTCGAACAAATCCACCCCAGAGCTTAATCTAGTACTTATTCCGTCGTTTCTCTTTTCCCGAACTGTTAAGTTACGGAGGCGTCAACACACCAACATCGGTTGTCAAGCGATGGAGGGCGGACAGACACACACACACATAAATATATACATATATATATACACAACGAGCTTCTTTCAGTTTCTGTCAAACAAATTTATTCACAAGGCTTTAGTCGGCCCGAGGCTATACTACAAGATACTTTTCTAAGGTGACACGCAGTGGGACTGAACCCGGAACCACATGGTTGCGAAGCAAGCTTCTTACCACACAGCCACGCCTGGGCCTATATATATATATAT
>NC_068997.1:47018207-47019172 GCF_001194135.2 Octopus bimaculoides | reverse complement strand
CTCTCTCTCTCTCTCTCTCTCACTCTTCCTCCTTGACTCTCTCGTTGCTCACACGGGACCAACGGTCATTCGTTCTTTCTTCTACTTCCTTCCTAAAAACAAGACGTGCTTTTATCTGTCTCTTCTCAAAGCTCGTTTTTCTAGCATTCAACACTTCACACCGTCTTGGTTTAACAGCCCTCACCGTTTATTTTTACTGGTTTGTTCTCAGTCCTGTTTTTGTTACCATTTTCACCCTCCGCAAAAAATCCCAAATTTTATTCAATTTGCTTTGGGGGAAGGACTGTTTTAACGAAGTCGCGTCTTATCCCTACCTTCGAAACGCGGAGTAGATAAAACAGGGGACAACTGATGAAGGGAATGTTCTCTATGTTGCATGTCTCGTTTCTCTGTTTGTTTGTTTCTTTTGTTGTTCGAAAAAAGTTCGTTTTCTATGTTTTTATTTTTTATGTTTTCGTTTCTCATTCTGTCTACGTTTTTTTTTTATGTCCTGTACCCATATATGCATGTATATATACATATATATGTAGGTATGTACATATATGCATATATTTATATATTATTTATAATATTATTTATATATTGCACCGCTGATCTCTGCATGTTTTTCATCATTCTCTATTTATTTCCTCTTATTCCTTTCTGTCAAAGAACGTAGGTTTGAAACGTAAAAGACATTTCCATTTTTCCCGTGCGTCAAACTAATACACTTACTTGTTGTTCCTACACCTTTGCTCAATCATTTGACTGCTGCAATGCTGGAGCACCGCTTTTAGTCGAGCAAATCGACCCCAGGACTTATTCTTTGTAAGCCTAGTACTTATTCTATCGGTGTTTTTTGGCGAAACGCTAAGTTACGGGGACGTAAAGACACCAGCATCGGTTGCCAAGCAATGTTGGGGGGACAAACACAGACACACAAACATATACACACTCATACATATATATATATATATATATATATA
>NC_068997.1:47011857-47018155 GCF_001194135.2 Octopus bimaculoides | reverse complement strand
TATATACGACGCGCTTCTTTTAGTTTCCGTCTACCAAATCCACTCACAAGGCTTTGGTCGGCCCGAGGCTATAGTTGAAGACACTTGCCAACGGTGCCACGCAGTGGGACTGAACCCGGAACCATGTGGTTGGAAAGCAAGCAACTTAGCACACAGCCACTCCTACGCCTATAAAGATAGATAGTTAGATAGATAGATAGATAGATAGATAGATAGATAGATAGATAGATAGATAGATAGATAGATCGATAGATAGATAGATAGATAGATAGATAGATAGATAGATAGATAGATAGATAGATAGATAGATAGATCGATGGATAGATAGATAGATCGATGGATAGATAGATAGATCGATGGATAGATAGATAGATAGATAGATAGATAGATAGATAGATAGATAGATAGATATGTATAATAAGTATGCCTGTATGTATGAAACAAAAAAGAAGAATGGAGAAGATCGTCTGAAATCGGTGATTCCAACATACAATACTGACGATTGTTTCTGTTGTGTCCAAATATTTATTTACAGAAAATATCAGTCGAATAAATATAGCCGAACATACATGTTAACACAATGTTCTCAAAGTATGTGTGAAGAAATGTCTGCGCATATACCGACGGAGTTATGTGTAGATACGTGTATGTGCGGGCGCGCGCGCATCAGAGAGACAGACAGACAGGCAGAGTCTAACGATAATGTATTTAATGTGTTTATTATTGCTATTTACAGACAGTTTTATCAGTGTCGAGTGGACTGGTGTTCACCACTTACGGGTAGGTGGAGTTTTTTTTTTTTTTTGCTTCAGGTGAGGTGGGATACAGAGGTGGATTATAGCATACGATGATAATAAATAATACCAGATCATTATATCTCATTATATCTAGGAAAGAATCCGATTAAAACGCTGTTTGGATGAGAGGTGGGGAGAGAGAATGATAATATAAGATTGTATAATTGTGTATGTGTAGATGTATGTAAGTGTTTGCTTCTGCATATGTGCGTATATGGTTGTGTTATTTTGAATGTGCACGTCGGATCGTGTCGCGGTTTATGTGTAAGTTTGCATACTTAGGTATATATATATATGTGTGTGTGTGGTGTGTGTGTGTGTGTGTGTATCTGTATGTGTGCAGGTGTGTGCGTGTGAGTGTGTTTTGCTTGTTGTGAATTTTATCATGTATCTGTTTACATCTTTCCGTGTATTTATTAGTATATATATATGTGTGTGTGTGTGTGTGTGTGTGTGTGTGTGTGTGTGTGTGTATGTATGTATGTATGTATGTATAGTGAGGGACAGACAGATAGCTAGATATATATACATATATGTAAATATATAAAATCAATATTATATATTTATAGATAGATAGATAGATACATACATACATACATACATACATACACACATACACACACACATAAATACATATATGTAGCATGTAGCTATATACATATAAATAGGTTTGTATGTGTACATATACCTATAAATATATATGTATATGTATATATATGCATATGATATGTATTTACGGATGTATGTACTTATGTATATATTTATGTATATATATGAATGTGCGCATGTATATATTTATGTATGTATGTATGTGTCTATATATGTATATATGTATGTATGTTGACAAATCAAAAATAAACGCAAGAACAACGGATGTCAAAAGGACGTACTCGTGCGTGTGTTTTTAGTGTCCGTGTAGTAGTTTCCTTCTCTGTCTCAATATATGCGCATACGTGGGTGTAGACATACATGATAAGTGTACCCATGTTATCTTTCGGCAATTCTATTTATCTAAAAACTGTAAAAACATAAAATATAAAGAAATGAAAAAAATAAAGAATCGTATAGACACAAGAGGAATGTCGTATATATATCAGAGTTCCTTTATTTTCCATGTTTATTCCACCAAAAACATAAAAATAGACTTCTTCCAGTCTTAGAGAGACTGGAATTCAAAGTAATTAAATGGTGCGTGTTTTTACAACGTTTGTGAAAACAGGTTGAAAATACAACAGTAATTTAGTGGAAAATACGTTGTGTTTAGACAGTGGATGATGCATGGAAAATAAACAGATTTCATTACGGTACATTACTAAAAAGCTTAGTGTACATAAACGACTTGTAGAACTTGTCTGTATGAGCTTGTTTGTAAACTCGCATGTGTGAAATTCGGTTTTAGAGAAATGATATTAAACGGATGGTTTTCAATGAACGTTCCATTTGAGTGACACACGTATGCAAGTAGATAATATTACTGATGTAAACAAAGAAAAATCACATAACATATGTATTTTATGTGTTTTTAAAATGGTAGAAATATGACGTCAGCAACTAATTTCTCATTCAATTTAACATGTCTGTTTAAGAAACTGGACAGCGATGCGGTTGTTCTATGTTCTGCCTGCAAGACAATAGTTGAACGAGAAAAAAAATGGCTTCCCCTTAGCTTTTCATAGCCAATATGGCTGATAGAATATTGGTCTCCGATCGATTTGAATTGAAACTTATGAGAAAATAGCACAGCCTGGAAGAATCATGGATTACATGAAAAAATGCGAGCAAGAGAAATAATATTCTTAAGATTATAAACCTGGAAGATTACAGGATAAGTTATTGTACTTGGAACAGTTCAAGACAACTTATTACAACTGGTAAAGTACAGAGCAAGAAAATTTTGATTTAGAATATTGCAGCTAAGGATAAAATTTGAATATTAAAAATTATTTGATTTTAATTTACAAAGTAATATTATAATTAAAAAAGGTACCATCATTTTGTTAAGATATTATTTTCTACTCTAGGCACAAGGCCCAACATTTTTGGGCAGGGGGCCAATCGATTATATTGACCCCAGTACGCAACTGGTACTTAATTTATCGACTCCGAAAGGATAAAAGACAAAGCCAACTTCGGTAGAATTTGAACTCAGAGCGTAAAGACACACGGACTACCGCTAAGCATTTCGCTCAACGTGCTAACGTTTCTGTGAGCTAGCCGCCTTATTTTGTTAAAGTACTTACACACTACACTACTTAAAAAATGAGAGCCAGAAGTAGCAATATAGCTAGAGTTTTATGCAAAGTAGAATATGGCAGGCAAATTCATTATGTAAAAAATAAGTATTGGGTCAAGACTAAAAATGTGAAGACTTAGCAATAACTTAGCCAATAACTCAAGCAAATTTTACTGTGAATTTATTGTTATAGGTAGATTTTGCTGTAATATGTAACTAATTTTTCTATCATTCCATTTATTGTACTAACTAATTATGTACTACTATTATTTTTTATAACATATTTTCAAATTCCTAATTATTAATCAATAATTAAAAAATGAATTTCTTTAAAGTGCAAAAAATATTTTAATTAAGTTTATCTTTTATTTTTAATAGAAGTAACAAGTAAAAACAAATAGAAGTAGTAATAAAACTTTCAGTTTTAATAAAAGCTAATATTTTCTAAATCTAAATTTTTTATTTGAAATGTTATCCTTAGCTGCAATATTCTAAGTAAAAAAATTTCTTGTTATGTACTTTACCAGATGTATTAAGTTGTCCCGAAGTTTTCCAAGTGTAATAACTTGTCCTGTAATTTTCGAGGTTTATAATCTTAAGAATATTATTTCTCTTGCTCGCATTTTTTCATGTAATTATACACACACACACACACACACACACACACACACACACACACACACACACACACACACACACACACAGATAGATAGATAGATAGATAGATAGATAGATAGATAGATAGATAGATAGATAGATAGATAGATAGATAGATAGATAATCTTTGGAAGAGGTGCACAATTATGTAACAGAAATACAAAAGTGTAATGAGCTCAATACAAGTTTATAGGGTTGATTATGAATTTATTTTCAGCTAGAAATACGCAGACTGCCGCTATTAGCTTCACGTTTTATCGATTTTCAAGCAATCAATTTAATAAATGAGACAACTTTGTATTTAATACGGTATAAACTACAAAAACCATTGAGTAAGCACGTTAACAATACAAAACTATTTGATGTGGTTCGAACGTTATTGTATAACACTATCTGTCGTTTGCTCGTTTGTCTTTTTGTTATATGATGAACGACAAACAAATAACGAATTTTAATCATTTTTTTTTCTAAAGAACTATTTTTTTTTTAGAACGTCGATGAATATGTTAAGCGAATATACCGCTTTTAGTCGTTAACTAATTCAATTTTTTAATAAATATTTTGAATTATGACGACAAGATATCAATTCTGAACTTTTGTTCAAAACAGAACATTTATAAAACATTACATTTATTTTCCCATGGCGTCAAAGATCGTAAACATTGTGGTATGTGTAAGAAATTTGACATGTTGTAATATATGATGTAATATATTATGAAAAATGTTCTCCTTAACGTTACTAATTCTCAAAGATAGTATGAACTAGTATCCAAAGATCTAGACTTCAGTAAGAATATTGATGCTGATTAAATCCCGCTTTAGAATTGTTTCAGTGAAATCTAATATATTCTTTGGATACTGAGTTATCAGCTGCAGATGTTGGTACACAGTAAACTGTCGATTACGAAGGATATTTAATGGGCAAGTAACTGGGTTAAGACATTTGCATGAACTTTGAGAACTGGTTCTTTTATATTTTACCCGTTCCAGTCATTTGACTGTGGTAAAGTTGTGGCGCCGCTTAGACGTGTGTTATCCAACAAATAGATTTTAGTACGAATAGTCTATTTTTAAAAAATCTGATATGTATTCTATCAGATTCTTTTGTGGAGTAGCTAAATTACGGAACGTAACCTAACCGACACTGGTTATCAAGCTGTGGACGACGGCACACACAAACACACACACACATACCTATATATATATATATATATATATATTCACACACACACACACATACATATATGTATATGTATATGTATATATACACACACACACACACACACACACACACACACACACATCGGCCTTTATTCAGTTTTCATCTATAAAATTCAATCACAAGGATTGGTCGGCCCGGGGCTATAGTAGAAGACACCCAAGATGATTACCAGCGAAACTGAACCCGAAACCATGTGAGTGCAAAGCAAGCTTCTTACCACACAACTACGCCTGCCCCTGTAGCTATTTTTATTGTTAAACCATCTTCGTTTTAATATTTCATCGTAATAAAAAGCAGCTAAACTGACAGGGGAGATTTGTACGAATATTTTCGCTAAAATATTAATTACGGCAGACGTGTGATTTGAGTTGCGTGTCTGTATTGTAACGCGAGTATTTATTTTAACATTAAATATCATTTTAAGAGTGTTATATCCAGAAAATTAATTATATTTGTTTCAATTGTTATTCTTAGGTAAACGTTTTCAAATAATTAATTCTTTTATTTTATGATTGTTGACCTCTCATATAGGCGTAGGCGTAGCTGTGTGGTAAGAAGCTCATGTTTGCTTTGTAGATATGTTCGGAAGAAGTAGCTGAGCACATAATGATGGAAAGAGCAATTTGTGAACCAGTCCCTGCAATTCACAACGTCTGTTATGCACATTCATATCGAGAACTCTGCCAGCTTTTAGACACACTGTATAGATACCGGCTGCACACTGCAATACCAGGTGCACTTCAGAAAATTGGCCGGAATTTGAAGACATCGAGTGAATTATATATTTCGATTCCGTTCTGGAAATGTCGGCTGCAGTTTGGATTGTCGATTGTCGTGAATGAAGCTTGTGGTTGTATTTAATATTTTTGGCTGCATTTGATGTCATTAGCTCTGCCTGAAAATGTTGGCTCTACTTGGTGTTATTGGCAGCACTTAATGTTTATAAGCTATACCTCGACTTTATTGGCTGTTGTTTTAGTGCCGTGCACGCTTGTGATTTTCAGTGCACACAGTGACTGCAGCCTGATATGGGATGTTCTAGAATACCCTGGTCTATTCGTATTTTCTATAAAGCAGTGCTTCCTAATATGGGTGGTCACTCCGCGTTGAAAGCTTAGGCACCTCCCAAGGAGGAGGAATGTGTTATGGCGGCGTTGGGCTTTTAAAGGAGACATAATTTTCCTTAATATTTAAACAAGTTATAATAATATGACCGTTTTTAATATTTATTCTTAATATGTTCCAGCTGTTTCCGATGTAAATTCGCGCATGTGTTCGTTACGACGGTGTTCATAACACTTAACACACACAATTTATTAATGCAAAGGATCTGGGGCAGCAGCGTTCGGCATGTTGTGTCCCATCGGCCAGAAATACTCGGATTAAGTA
>NC_068997.1:47008213-47009037 GCF_001194135.2 Octopus bimaculoides | reverse complement strand
TATATATATATATATATATATATATATATATATATATATTTATATATATATATTAAATCTCTGAGCGAGATTTAAGCAGTAGCAGTACGGAATCGTAACATATAATTGCTAGTCAAGTGTGGTGTCCTATACAAGACAGTATTTATTCTCCGATTTGAAGCGACAGTTTTTAAATACAAATGAATAACCGGAAAATGATGAGCCATCTTGGAAACGTCTGAACCACTCGTATACTTGTGTGAGGCTCATACACTCCTCTCCATACACTTTCTGCAAGTTTGTGCAGGCCTCTGAGCAGGTATCATTATGACAACTTTCTCTATTATGGCCAATGCAACGATTAAACGCTACACACATTCCTTACCAACACTGCTGTCAACAGCTGAAATGAGCAAGAAAGTTAAAACTTAGTGCGAATGCACAACAGAGTCCAAGATCAAGTTGCACTAAGCAGCTTCTCTCTGCGTGCTTTAGCTGTAACCAGTAAAACAGAAAAACATTGCAGATGTGCGTGCAGCTGTGAGGGGAAATCGTTGAATCTCCATCCATGAGTTATCAGGGGATGTGCAGATTAGTTACGGTTCAGTTCAGTCCATTATCACTGAAGATTTGGGTATAAGACGCGTGTCAGCCAAGCTTGTGCCAAAGCTGCTTTCAGCTGACCAAAGAGGCACTCGGGTTTCAGTTGCACAAGATCTCCTTGATTGTGCGGAGAACGATGAAAACGTTTTGATAACTTTGCATTGGCTTCTGAGCAGGTAACACCAAGCGTTTAGCAAAATTTGATGCACATTCTCTGCTCAATTTTCTCTATCTCTCTCTCT
>NC_068997.1:47006752-47007522 GCF_001194135.2 Octopus bimaculoides | reverse complement strand
GTGGTGGTGGTGGTGGTCGTCGTCGTCGTCGTCGTCGTCGTCGTCGTCGTCGTCGCGGTCGTGGTAGTGTTAGTGGTGGTGCTTGTGGTGGTAGTGGTCGTGGTGTTATAGTAATGATGGTGATAGTGTTGGCATTGGTGGCGTTGAAGGAGGTGCTGGTGGTGCTGGTGGTGGTACTGCTTACAGCAAAAGCCAAAAACAAAACTGAAACAGCAACTGCAACAACTACAGGGTTCAAGAACTAGGAGAGAACTCGACCAAAGTATATAGTCGTATATATTAAACGACCGAGATGTTGCGTAATTGGTCTATATATACACACACACGCGCAAAAGGTGCGGAAGCAGTCTAGAACATATGGTGATATATTGAGGGATAACCGGGTAGAATGGCTGACAGGAGTGCTAGTAGTGGATGTGGTGGTGGTGGTGGGTGATGGCTGTTGGGAGAGGGGAGAGTGGGAGTGAAGGACAGCAAGAACAACAACAACAACGAAGAAGACGATTGTAATGTCGAGTGCGATTGTAAACCGGAAGCATTTACAGAGGCCTTCCTAGTGAAAGGATAATTATCATAAATAATATATACATGGGTAGGTAAAGAGAGGGGAGAAGGAATTTGTATATGATTACATGTATGTATGTACGTATATATCTATTTATCTATCTATCTATTTATCTATCTATCTATCTATTTATCTATTTATCTGTCTGTCTATCTATTTTTTCTATTTATATCAATATATACATGTGTGTTTGTGTATGTACCTA
>NC_068997.1:47006354-47006742 GCF_001194135.2 Octopus bimaculoides | reverse complement strand
TATAAATGTGTATATATATGTATGTATAGGTATGTGCATGTGTGTGCGTGTGTGCCTATTCAGAGAGAGAAGAGTTAGTTTCATAGATATTTTCCTAACCTTATTCATGTGCATAAATGAATATTTATGTTTATATAAATTCATGCATGCGCATATCGACACACGCATACACGCATACATACGTACTACATACGAAAATACACACACACACACACACACACGCATATATATATCCATAAATGTATGCAGACATATATATATATGCACATATTGATTGCATAAGTGTGTGTGTGTGTGTGTATAGACATATATACATACTTACATACATACATGCATACACACACAGATATATGTATGTATGTATATATATATATATATATATATATAT
>NC_068997.1:47004552-47005535 GCF_001194135.2 Octopus bimaculoides | reverse complement strand
TGTGTGTGTGTGTGTGTGTGTGTGTGTGTGTGTGTGTGTGTGTGTGTGTGTGTGTTTCTTTTTACGAGCATCTGTATTTCTATGCGTGTGCGTCTGCCTATGTTAAACTCAAAACCAGAGAAAGTTTGGAGGAGACGAAGAAACGTATTTTAATGTCACTGTGGCAAAAGTTCACGAAGCCAAGGTTAAACGAGACGGAAGTGACGTTTCAACCCAGACACTAACATCACCGATAATCTGCCATCTTTGTCTGTCGCAACAGCAAATCTGTCACATTTGATTGTAGCTATTAACATCATTTCTGATGCTGCTGTTGTTGCTGTTGTTGTTGTAGTTTATATTTTTGTCGTTGTTTCACCAAATGCTGCTATTTCCTATTATTGTAACACATTTGCTAATTTGCCATATTTTATTTCTTGTTAATGTCACGGTTATTGACTGACTGTCTATCTGTCTATTTGACTATCTATAAGTCTGTCTCTCCTTCTCCCCACACACAAACACACAACTAATTCCATTCCTCTAAGTCATTTTAATCTTTCTCTTGCTCTCTCCGTGCCTTTTCTCTATATTTTTATCTTTCAAACTGCGACCTGGTCCCTGACACACTTTCAGTATGTATACAAATGTATGCATATATATATGTATATATGTATGCATGTATGTATACGTGCATGTTTGAATGTATGTATGTATGTAAGCATGCACGTATGTAAATATGTATGTGTGTATGGTATGTATTTATGTATGTATGTTGTGTATGTATATATGTATGTATGCATGTATATATGTATTCATTCATGCATATATGTTATGTATGTGTGTATGTATGCACGTACGTATGTAATTCATGTATGTACGTACGTATGTACATATGTCGTATGCGCGTATGTATGTACGTACATATATGTATCTGTGTGTGTGTGTGTGTGTGTGTGTGTGTGTGTGTGTGTGTGTGTGTGTGTGTGTGTGTGTGTGTGTGT
>NC_068997.1:46996154-46997102 GCF_001194135.2 Octopus bimaculoides | reverse complement strand
CCTTAAAATGATTACATATTACTGTAACTAACAAGCTTTTGAGACTGTACAATTCTTCATTCGTATTTTAATATCTTGTGTATACACCTATGTTTATGAGTTTGTGTGTGTGTGTGTGTGTGTGTGTGTGTGTGTGTGTGTGTGTGTGTGTTAGCTCCATGGTTAGCCCCATGTCAAAATAAATTTGAATCTACTTTCTGTAATGATTCTCCCCATCCACCGCATCATTAAAAGTTCCTTTCTTATTCTCGAACTCGCTTTAAATTTTCATCCTCAATTAAACATTTATGTGTGTGTATGTATACACGTGTGCAGCATGTATACGTGTATGCATACGTACATGCTTACGTGTGTTTGCGTGCGTGTTTATATATATATATATATATGTGTGTGTGTGTGTGTGTGTGTCTGTTTGTGCGCATGTGTGTATATGTATGTATGTGTATGTCTGCACTTGTGTGTGTGTGTGTGTATGTGTGTGTGTGTGTGTGTGGATGGTTGTATGAAAATGCATCTGTGAATGGTTAGGCAAATGAGCAGCGTGTATACATGTCCATGCATATATATGTTTATGTGCATGCATATATATGTTTAATATGTTTATGTACTTCGGCGTGTGTGTGTGTGTCTGTGTGTATGAATGAATTTGTGATTAGTTAGAAATTCAGGTGAGCGTATATGTGTGTGTGTGTGTGTAAGAGAAAGAGAGAGAGAGGGGGAGAGTAGAGAGGGAGAGGGAGAGTGTGGGGAGAGAGCTTGTGTGGGGAGAGAGCTTGTGTGGGTGAGAGTTCTGTTTACGTTCGGGGAATGTATGTGTATATGTAAGTGCAGTTGTGAAAATGTGTGAGTGTGAGAGGCGTGAATCTTGCTAGAAGGAATCGAAACACGAAACTCATGAGGGTGGTGATGATGATGATAATTGTAGTGGTGGTAGTGGTGATGGTGGTT
>NC_068997.1:46992866-46994646 GCF_001194135.2 Octopus bimaculoides | reverse complement strand
CACATCCCCATATACATGCACACACACAAACACACGCACACAAACAAGCACACACATCCCCACATACACGCACGCACACACACACATATATGGAATCACACACACAAACACAAACACACACATGCACACTCATACACGCATCCACTGACATACAGGGATACACACATACACATACACATTAACGCTCTTCCACACACATACACATACACATTAACGCTCTTCCACACACATATCCACATAGAGATCCATATATACACACATCTACATACATATACACACATATTTGCTCACATATCCGCACATACACACACATACGTACATATACACACACATATAGGCATATGTACGCATACAGACGCATACACACATATATCCACATACATACACACATACACATTCACACATATACACACGTATGCATATAGATGTCATACAAAAACGCACCTATACATACATATACACCTATACACATATGTACATATATACACCTATACGCACATAAACACATATACACTGACACACAGTCACACACATACATACATGCATATCTACATGCACACATACATATCTATATACACACTTATACACACACATACGCACGTACTTACATACACACTCTTGTTAATCTTTGAGATATAGATTAAGGAGACTCAATTGTCTTTCAATCGAGAGATAATTCTATTTGTTTCCTCCGCTCCAATTTTTACTAAAATAAACTTTAAATTGCCGAAGCAAACCAAAAAGATATAATCATCTAAATATAATCCTGACGACGATGGAGGAAGGCCACATAGTAAATATATCCTAATACGAACGGCAACGAAGGCTGCAGTAGCGACAGCAGGAGCAGCGACAACAGTTCATGTATGGCTGTGTGGTTAGAATGTTAGTTTGGCAACCGCTGGGATCTGGGATCGATCCCGCTGTCTAGCGTAGCTTCGGGTTGATCAATCCATTGAGGGTGGTAGTTGGCAGGCGGAAACTGTAACTGACATGCGTGTGTGTGTGTGTGTATGTGTGTGTGTGTGTGTGCGTGCGTGTGCATGTGCGCGTGTTTGCATGTTTGTGTGTGTCTGTGCGTGTGTGTTAGTACGCTGGGCGAAATGGTTAGTGGCATTCCTCCTTCCTAATGTCCTGAGTTCAAATTCCAGTCGACTTTGCCTTCCATCCTTTCAGGGTCGACAGATTAAGTACCAGTGAAACACTCTACAGAGCATTCGATTTCAATTTCCTTCAACAACCATTTCTCTACATTTTTGCTTACGGTTTCCAATGCACCAATTATTATACGCACAACGTTTATAATTTTCATATACCAAATTTCTGCAATTTCAAATTTTAAGGTATTGTTGTTTCTTTTTTACTTTGCCTTCTTTCTTTACAATTCTGGAATCAAACGGACATGATGAATCAATTAGTAGGCAACTTCGCTTTTCCTTGTCGATTTTTGTTACGTCGGGTCTATCGTTTTCTAGTTTCTTGTCCGTTTGAATAAGAAAGTCCAACAGAATACTGTAATTCTTTGACTCCATCACAGTTTCGACCCTACAGAAACTTCGGTGAGAAATGTAACAAAGTGCCAGATGTCCATAACCAGAGGACCAAAATCATACTCTTTTCCGTTCATATTTCGAGAACCCTGCTGATGATCCTTGTTTTTTCCATACAACACTGTCTTCTGGAGGTGCTCCATCTTTACATTTACCGCTATCTTTTCAAACCTGTTTATGAGCCTGGTACTTATAGTATCCAGGACTCCAACAGCAACAGGTATGACACT
>NC_068997.1:46989619-46991108 GCF_001194135.2 Octopus bimaculoides | reverse complement strand
TTCTTCTTCTTCTTCTTCTTCTTCTTCTTCTTCTTCTTCTTCTTCTTCTTTTTCTCCTTCTTCTTGTTATTAAAGCGACGAGCATGCCGGGCGAAATGCTTGGTGGCTATTTCGTCCATCTTTATACTCTGAGTTCAAATTCCGCCGAGCACTATATTTTGAATTTCTGCCATTTTGGGGTGTCCCGGTACCTGAGCTAGGTAGCAACCAACCTCTTTTGCATCATACGGACATGATGGATCAATTAGTAGGCAACTTCGGGTCTATCATTTTCTAGTTTCTTGTCCGTTTGAATAAGAAAGCCCCGCATAATCTTACAATTCTTCGACTCCAGCACAGTTTCGACTCCACAGAAACTTCGGTGAGAAATGTAACAAAGTGCCAGATGTCCACAACCAGAGGACCAAAATCATACTCTTTTCCGTTCATATTTCGAGAATCCTGCTGATGATCCTTGTTTTTTCCATACAACACTGTCTTCTGGAGGTGTTCCATCTTAACATTTACCTCTATCTTTTTAAACCTGTTTGTGAGCCTGGTACTTATAGTATCCAGGACTCCAACAGCAACAAGTATGACACTCGTCTTCTTCAATGGCTACAGTCTTTTTATCTCCCACTTCAAATCAACGTAACGCATCTGTTTCACTACATCTCTTTCGTATACTTTCTAATCATCGGGACATGCAATATCTGAGGTCAAACCGGTTTTTCCCTCTTTATTCACAGCAACAAACACATCCGGCTTTCGATATTCAATTTCACGATCATATTGCTTCATTGTTTCTTCAACTTGTCATTCTCCATTACCCCTTTTGGGATTTACCAATTTTGTAATCCGTACTTAACATGCAGCCCCCAATGAAATTATCATTATTATTGTTGTTGTTGTTGTTTTTGTTGTTGTTGTTATTGTTTTTGTTGGTATTTTTGTTGTTGCTATTATTATTTAGGTGGCGAGCTGGCAGAATCATTAGCACTCCGAGCAAAACGTTTAGTGGGTATATCATTCGTCTTCGTGTTCTGAGTTCAAATTCCGCCAAGGTCGATTTCCCTTTTCACCCTTTCGGGGTCGATAAAAATAAATAGTAAGCGATCACAGAGGTCGATGCAATCGACTTACGCCTTCCCCCGAATAATATTATCATTGAGTGAGAGAGCAGCGCATGCCATCTAAGTGACACTGAGTTACAAATATGCAAAGCCCAATATACCCATCATGGCTGCCTTGGGTATGTGCTGTGGTTTGCTGTGATGCTCTTATAGTTACTGCATTGAAATAAGATTCTCTCTCTCTCGCTCTCACTCACTCTCTCTCTCTCTCCCATACACACACGCTCATACATACACACCCACGTGCATACTTATAAACACACAGTAATGTCTGTGTGCGCATTATGTATGTATTTATGTATGTATGTATGTATAGATAGATAGATAGATAGATAGATAGATAGATAGATAGATAGATAGATAGATGGATATATATA
>NC_068997.1:46986251-46989435 GCF_001194135.2 Octopus bimaculoides | reverse complement strand
ATATATATATGCGTGTCTCTCTCTCTCTCTCTCTCTCTCTACATACATACATACTAAAACACTAATTCACTAATACATGAAGATATTCTGTCTTTTGTCTTCCTATAATAAACTTTTAAAAAAAACATCGTTACATTATTTTCTTGTTAAAGACAATTTCTACATTCTAAGAACTCTCGAGTTATTTTTCTCTTCTCCCAAACTAAACTTAAAGGTCACTTGAATTCTTTTTCATGCCTTCTGCAAAATCTATTCTTGTTGGCCGTCTTCGCTTCATGGTAATC
Source organism: Octopus bimaculoides (assembly GCF_001194135.2). Lineage (NCBI taxonomy): Eukaryota > Metazoa > Mollusca > Cephalopoda > Octopoda > Octopodidae > Octopus > Octopus bimaculoides. Next base: position 46,989,151 of record NC_068997.1, on the reverse strand, counting down.
TCTTATAATTGTTCCAGTTAATACAGTTCTTCCTTTAAGTATTTTGTACAGAATAAATTCACTGTTTTGTATTGTCTTGTACCAGATCTCGTTTAACATATATTTGCCTCAAGGAAACATAACAAAGTTGTTACCTTCGTAAACCTGATTTTTCAGCTTTTATCTGTTAATTTTCTCAACGATGGAGACTATTTCTAACACAGAAACAAAACCTCTTCATTGGGATTTTGACAGCGTCAATTGGTAGCTCTGTGTGTATATATGCATGTATGTATGTAGGTAGGTAGGTAGGTATATAGGTAGGTACGTACGTACGTAGGTGAAAGGCTGGTATGTTGGTATGCAAGTAGGTAGGAATATTCATGTCTCTCTACATTTTTTTAGTATTCTATATTGTGTGATATAATATACATTGTATTTTATAGCACGCAGGGATTTATACATACCGTAAATATATATGTGTGTGGAACTGCCCATATCCCATTCCCTGTAGGATGACGTCAGCAAATTCTCTACACCAACCACAATAAAGATAGAGAAATAATGGTTTAATAGGATGGTGAAATTGAATATCGAAAACCGGACATGGTACTAGATGTGAATGATGAAAGAAAAGCCAGTTAGACCATAGATATGGCATGTCTTGATGATAAGAGAGTATAGAAAAGAGAAATGAAGTAGGTGTGATATGATTTGATGTAAGAAGTAGAAAGACTGCTGTCACTAGAGAAGGTGAGTGTTTTACGTCTTGTTGTAGGGGCCGCGAGTACAATAAGCATAAAGCTCACTTACTGGATGGAAAAGACAGGAGTAAATGAGAAAAGTCAAAATATCTAGAAAAAACAGTATATTATATATATATATATATATACATCACTAAAGTGAACGAAGTGTGCTAATCAGCACCAATATTACTAGAAATAAGAGTCAAAACTACCCAATAGCTACAGAAGTACTATCTTAATGAACCTACAAGGGAGACAAGCTCCCTACGGTCGTAGATATACCTAGATCATCGATGATTTCGTCTTTTGATACTTAACGCATTTTAATGCTCAGTGGTGACTCTCCCTGGCCTAGGGTTAAACTCATCTCGCCTTGTCAGCTTATAAGATTTCCGTTTAAATCATACGCTGGTTTCATAAACCGTAAAAGTGAAGATTAGAAATATGGGTGGCTAGTTCGCAATTATATATATATATATATATATATTAGAAGTAAATGTAAGGGTTTACTGTAAGAATAAGTAAGTTAGGCAAGTCGATATACAAAATATATTAAATACAATTCATTGCACATCAACTTTAGCAACAGAATTTTATGTGAACCCAGGTTGAGAACCACTGGTTTAATGCTTTAATCGCGCAAGACCTGATTCAGTTTTGTGGGCTTCGAATTGATCTTACAATCGTGACACTGGTTTCTTTCAGCAAACCACTGCAACTGAACACTGTAAACTATACTTTCTTCAGCGACATTTTTATCACTACCTTTGGTCATCTACAGCCTGTAATGGCCATGTATAAGAATTCTGGATCAAAAATAACCTAGGACATTTCTTTATGCTTAAGGATTGACAAATATTTGGATGATTTTGTGTCGCCTTAATAACAGATCAGTACAACATTCTAGAGGGAGAGGCTATGTAGAGTTGTCGTGATAGTCTCCATCTTTTCAGTTTCATTTTCTACAAATTTATTAAATTAAATGTTAGCGACACGTCATCCATGTTGTCCATTGCCCGACTTGTTCCTTTCTTAGCATCGATCACTCCAATGTGAAATTCCAAGATTTTAATTTATTCTTCAGGTATCAACTGTGAAATCTTGTTCATTACTCTCATCTATGTGAAACAATAGCACCAAGTTGAAAAGCCAACAAACTCATCTGCTAGTATATTTCCCCTGTTCTTTTAATCTCCTTGCTTCGCATGTAATCATCTTTGTTGTGACCGTGTATCTCAGTCTTCGTTTATCTGGACATCCAGATTTTTATGGATTCTTCCATTTCTAAGAATCTTGCTTCTTTATAACGAAGCCCTCCTTCTTTTATATTTTACATTCTCATTTTCTTTCAAACCCTTTTGTTACCATATTTCTGTTAAAATCCACTATCTTTCTTTCAATTGATTTTTACAATAATGAAGAATTTAGTAAAAAAGAATTTTCTCATTATTAAGCTGATGTTTAAAACAAATTAACATAAAACTTTGATTAAAAATTTCAATTTAGTTCACTTTAAAACTGAAAGTTTGTGTTAGAGAACAAGAGGCGGTCATAGACGGGTTGGTGTCAAAAGAGTAATGCCTTCCATTTTCTCTATTCATGTGTCATTTTTATCGGTTGGAGGTAGTCTCTGCCATCATTCAACTGCTCAGTTACCGCATTGTTTGTCATATTCAACAACTTGTAGCTCGTAACAAATTATGTAAGTCTGTCTTCTCTGCTTAAGTTACTATTGTAATGTCACAGATGGATATTGTTAGCCGAATAATTAAGCTGACAGTTAACAGATGGTCCATACATCAGTATAGGGTGAGAGGCATCGTCATTGTCGATTCACGATACAACAAACAAAACAAACAACGTTTTGATTGCAGCGCCGGTGAAATCTTGAAAGCCATGATAATCGTATTAAATGTGGTAATCATAACACAGGGATATATTTATATTACATGTAAACTGTAACTGTATTAAGAGACTTGGCTGTCTCCTGAGGTTTGTATCCTGCTGTCAGACATTTCTCTACAACATGACCTTATAGCGAAATGATGCAGGAATTAGACTTGCAGTGTGTGTGTGTGTGTGTGTGTGTGTGTGTGTGTGTGTGTGTGTGTGCGCGTGAAGGTGTGTGCATGTGTGCGTAAAGGTGTGTGTGTGTGTGTGTGTGTGTGCGTGTAT
>NC_068997.1:46984554-46986141 GCF_001194135.2 Octopus bimaculoides | reverse complement strand
TATATATATATATATATATATATATATATATATATATATATATATGACGGGCTTCTTTCAGTTTCCATCTAACAAATCCACTCTCAAGGCTTTGGTCGGCCTGAAGCTATGGTAGAAGACACTTATCTAGTGGGACTGAACCCGGAAGCATGTGGTTGGGAAGTAAGCTTCTTACCACACAGCAACCCTGCGCCTATCAAGCCGTTCCTGAGAAAGGAAGCATAAAAATTCGTCAGTTGTAGCCCGAACATTCTGTTTATATACGTACACATTTGTAAACCGTAAAATGTCGGAAAGTACAAAAGGTAAAGAAAACGGAAAGACTGACAACATATGAAACAAAACGTAGAGAAGAGACGACATTTCAAATGTACGAGAGATAATTTTAAGTCAAACAGAAGCATATCTAGGTGAGTGGGAAGCTGGTCGACTTCGAACTTCAGAAAGATGGCAAAGATTGTGACAAGAAGTCAATACATGATCTCAAGGAAAGGAAAGGAGAACAAAAGCAAGAATCGGTAAAACCAGGGCCTGTACATGAAGAATAAGAAAGGAAGGGAATACAATAGAAAAAATTGGAGAATATATACGAATATATGCAACTGTATATTAATATATATATAATGTATTAATGTATATAATACATAATGTATACACACGGACATACAAACGTATGTGAGTGTGTGTATGTATATAGGTATGTATATGTGTGTGAGTGTATACATTATGTATGTATGCATGTATATATATGGATGTATATATATATATATGTGTGTGTATGTATGTATATATACATGTATGTGTGTATGTATATATAAGTGTATATATATGTATATATACATGTATATATACACACATATGCATATATAACGTAATTACCTACAGCGCTTATCTTCACCTTTCATTCCTTGGATCGTGATTGATCGTATAAATATCACACACACATGTATAAATATGTATACATATAAACACGCACACACATATATGTATGTGTATGTATATTCATATACACACATATATATTCATATATACATGTGTGTGTGTGTGTGTGTGTGTGTGCATGTGTGTATATATAATACATATTCAGAAGTTGCACCTGTAAAAAAAACTTTATACCTGTACATAGCGCGGCTATAAAAGCTGATATATAGCTGGTACTTCTATATCATTAAGGACAACATGGTCCTGTAAATTAACCTTAATAGCTGCATGATATCACAGTATCCTTGTTCACTTACTGGAGCGTTCAGTCGATGACATAACGCAGCGCACTTTATATATATATATATATATATATATATATATATATATGTATACACATAGACATAGATATATGCCTATATAGTTGTGCGTTAGGACATGTTTGTAATGTATGTAAAAATATACATTCGTACGCCCACATTTGTGCATGTCTAATTATATCGATTTACGTACCTCTCTTTTATCTTTTACGTAACGTTTGAATCTCTCTGTCAATCTTCCAGCATAGATACACATACATATGCATATATACATATATAAGTATGTATATATGCATATGTGTGTAAGTATGTATGTATATATGTATGTATATATATATATATATAT
>NC_068997.1:46978939-46984053 GCF_001194135.2 Octopus bimaculoides | reverse complement strand
ATATATATATATATATATATATATATATATACACATATATATGAACACACATAGATACGTGTGTGATGTATATATAAATGTATATGCGTATATGCATATGTGTATATATGTATATATACGTGGGTGGGTGGGTGAGTGGGGGTATATGTATAAGTATATAACTGTATATATAATTATGTAGATTTGGTATAATTAGATGACAATGACTTTTTGTTCTTTTTTGTATTTCTTTTTATTGTGGATGCCACCTGTAGCTTAGATTAATCACAAATAGATATATGCATTGCCTGGGCAGAGGTGGGGGTGTTATCGGGGACACGTTTGTCTATTATATGTCCCCGTCATGTAACGAACGGCTAATAAAAGAAAGGAAGGAAGGAAGGAAGGAAGGAAGGAAGGAAGATCGATAGACCGATTGGAATGAGGGATGGAATGATGGAAGAAAGGAAAGGAAAGGAAAATAAGAAAACGAGTAAAGATGAGAAAGAAAGAAAGAAGTAATAATGTCAATGACATTTTATGAGTGCCTCCTCCTCCTCCTGCATCGAGTGTCTATGGGCATATTTAATTCCCCCACCCCCTCTCTCTCTCTCTCTCTCTTTCAATATATATATATATATATATATATATATATGTATATATATACATATATATATATATAAATATATACATATATATATATGTATATACATACACAGACGCACACACATACATATATATATGTATATATATACACACACATATATGTACGCGTGCGTGTGTGTATGCGTATACTCTCACATGCATAATCATGCATACGTAGGACAACAACGACTACAATAACATCAACGATAAGACCGAGACAATAACATTACAAAATTGAACTATAAAAATAAATACCAAACGCCCAGATCGATAGTGGATCATTGAAAAAGGATGTGTCTTCAATAATTGTCCTTTCTTCCAAAATCACCACCGATACAAGCACCGACACAACAACAATAACAACAACAACAACAACTGCAACATCGACATCAATGTCACTATTCTTATCATTATCATCATCATCATCCACGTCATCACCACTATTAACGCACCATTCATCCATCACCATTTATCGCAATTTCCGACGTCACCACGAATGTAACCCCTATCATGATACCAACATCATCATCATCATCGACATCTTGAACAGTGTCATTATTAACAGCACGGAGAGGAACTTTCCGGGTGCAATCCCATGATCATTCATAACCGAAATAGGGTGTTTATTCCCATTATCATCATCGAAAATAATATAGCTACTAACACCACTATTAATATCATCGCCACCACCACCACCATCATCATCACTAGCATCATTATTATCAACATCACCCTCATCACTACCACCATCGTCAGCACCATCACCACTGCCTCCACCACCACCGACATCATGACACTACCACCACCATCACCACATCCACCATCACGACCAGCGCGACCATCACCATCATCACCATCCTCATTATCACGGCGCCGCAACCATCACCCTCATCCCCAAACACTCCAATCACCACCACCACCACCACCACTTACACTACCAATTTCAGACTCTACAATTTCCTATACTCTACTGTAACATACATCGACACACCTGTAATACCTGCAATACCCTCTACAACGTATCTAATACACACGTCTGCCACTACCACTACCGCCATACCACCAGCCCTCGTCCAATAGGATTAACAGAACTGAAGCTTCGCTAAATCTCTCCTCTCCCCCATCGCAACTATTGCTGTTACTACGCCAAACGTTCCTACCACTATCCGTACCATCACTATTTCATAAGAATATACATGCTAGTATACATAAACACATACACACACAGTCATATACACATTGCGTACATATGGACACGCACAAACTCACAGACACACACATACACACACATATATACAAACGCAAGCACACAGACATAATTTAAATATACACATAAATTACTCCATAGACAAGAAGTAAAACATACCAACAAAAACAATACAAGAGGTTTCTATATTACGTCCCTTGAATAAAAAAAAAATAATTATGTCCCTTGATACTGCTGTATTAACATCGATCGAAAACCACATTCGCCATTGTAGTTATGAAAGAATTTGTAACAATGATTCTTTTATTTTGCATTGTTTCATTTTTTTTTTCTTTTTTGAAATTATATAAAAACATTTAATGAAATAAAAGCAAAATCATTTAATGACCTGGATATTAATGTGTTTACATTCAGAATTATGTCTCCATTATCGTTTATGGGAATAACCTGTAGATACTGTTGTTGCCTTTTTATTTCTTATATAATTTTTGAAATTATGTAAAAACATTTAATGAAACTTGATAAAAACATTTATGGACATCGAAAATACCAAATTAGAGTTGAAACCGGTAGGAAAAAAGTTATGACGTTTTCGTTATGCATTTTATTTCAAAAATTACATACTAAAATTAAATTATATATTTTGCAATTAGATAAATAGATAATGCATTTTATTACATTTTCAATTTATTGGCAAAAATTTAAATAAGAGTGATGGCCCCTGTTTATAGAATTCAGCAAATTATTTATATAGGCTGATATCTGATAAATCAGTGATTAATTATCATATTCATGTACAATACTGAACATCAAAACGTTGATATACATATTATTTCCTAATACGTTCTGGCAGATTTTAATGTGAATATGTTAATCACTGTTATAATCCGACTTCGAAGAATATATTCTACTCCTAGCCGGCCTGTGTTGACAACACACACGATTCATTGATGTAAGGAAACTGTAAGACACCGGTGTTTCGACCTGGTTGTGTCCCTTCAGTCAAAGCTACACCCAGGTCAATCATTGTAAATGAGTAGTAACAGTTGACTGTTTGCAGAATTCTATAAATAACTTATGCCAATGAACCAAATGTGTTATCAGCAGACATAGTCTGGAAGAAGATTTTCTCCAAAAGCCAAATCCAGATGCAATAGACATATTTGCGTTCTGATAGTCGTATTTCTACCATTATTCTTCAGAGTAGAAAATGCAGTTAAGTGATATTTTATAAACTGAAGCAAATTTACAGCCAAGCAAATTTACTGTTTAAGCATTTTTATAGATTAACCTGATATCTGTAAATTCTTCATATTATAAAATATGAATGAGTTACCGTTTGTAACACTGAAGAATAAGTATACAGATGCGATGATCTCCTTGTGTAGTATTTTACAAGTTGTAAATAACCACTGAGATGTAATTATATACGCACAACTCACACACACACGCACGTACACAGATACACATGCGCATACATGCATACATGCAGACAGACAGACACCTAGACAGACAGACAGACAGATACCTAGACAGACAGACAGACACCTAGACAGACAGATAAATAGATAGATAGATAAATAGATAGATAGATAGATAGATAGATAGATAGATAGATAGATAGGTAGGTAGGTAGGTTGGCAGGCAGGCAGGCAGGATGGTAGGTAGGTAGAAAGATAGATATGTAGATAGATATGTAGATAGATAAGTATGTATATGTGCAGACATATGTATATGTATACATACATAAGTGTATACGTGTGCGTGTATGTGTGCATATGCATATTTCTACCGGTTTCAACTCTAATTGGGTATTTTCAAGGTTACAAAATATTTCATGTTTTACATAATTTCAAATGTGATACAGAAAATAAAATAAAGTAACATGTCTACAGATTATTCCCATAAAGATAATGGAGACATAATTCTGAAAGTAAACACATTAATATCCAGGTCATTAAATGATTTTGCTTTTATTTCATTAAATATTTTCACATCATTTCAAAAGAAATACAAAACAAGATAGAATAAATTTAAACAAGTATAGTTACAGATTCTTCCATAACCATAAAGGCAATTGTTGTTTTTGGATACGTTAATATCAAGGGACATAATGATGTTATTTTTTTGATGGGGACGTAATATAAAAATTTTTTTCGCATTTTCGATTGCTTTTATTTTTTAGATATTTTTTGGTATGTGACGTGATTTGTATAGCTCTTTAAACATTTAAAATTTTTCACCATATATGTATGTATATTGTGTTTGTATGTATATAATATATACAAATACACACACACACGCACACGATATATATTATATTATATTATATTATATTATATTATATTATACTAAACTATTATTATATTCCATAAAGAATATGATGCACTTCTTCCTGGCATATTGTTTTAATATGTATTTGTAAACTTTATCTCACGAACAAAATATACGGACGTGTGTGTGTGTGCATGTCTGTATACATGTGCATGTATGTGTGTGTGTGTGTTTGTGTGTGTGTATGTGTGTGAACTCCACGCACCATGAAACACGGTTGCTGCCGTTTGCTATTAACGTCTATCCCAAAGTCAGCCCTGGTGGAGCAGAGTTACAGGACGAATTAGCACTACTCTCTACCTCTTCATTTGGAACCAAACTTCCTTAGGTTGTTGCATGTAAAAAAATCACGTATCTATCTTTGCGAAATATTGGGAGCTTATAATAATGTCATCTAAATATTATTCAATATAGATGAAAATTCTAGGGTTGTGATCGATAAATTTTGAAAAGGAAATATGAGAGAACTGATTCTTGCGAAATACGCTTGGGGAAAACTATGTTGTTAATGAACTCTACGAAGGCTTGAGTCGTCACCGTTAATTCTGTTGAGGTTTATCGCCTGGAATTTAATGAATGAGCACACCAATGATTGAAGCCATACCAGACATAGCCATCCCATGTTTAATGGAAAGTACGACTGATTTTATCTAATTTATTTTATTGATATCTTAACAGTGAAGCGTGTTTTGTTTCAGTGTTAATCAATCGTAAAGGATATATCCAAGCATCTTTAGCTAACATTTTTTCCACAGACAAATGCAGAAACTTTCATATATATATATATATATAAATATACATACATACATACGTGTGTGTGTGTGTGTGTGTGTGTAATATTGGCATAATGACTCTCCCTTGACATAACAATAATTTGTTTAAACGCTCGAATTCACATGAAGAATCTTGCAAACCAAATACAAAAATGTCTATTTATATATATATATAT
>NC_068997.1:46977441-46978929 GCF_001194135.2 Octopus bimaculoides | reverse complement strand
TTAAATTGATATTAATCAAAATTAAAATTCAATTTTTCACCCTTATTATTTAAATTCATGTATATATATATAAGAGGGGTGACCACTAAGTGGACATCCATTATGCTAGAAGTAGACCCCCTGTGGTCTTACCACTAAGAAAAGATTGTTCTCAAGAAAATTCAGCAAACGCCAGAACGTAAGCGAGCAAGACAAATGAAAAGATACAAAATATGAAGATTAATCACAAACCCGATTTCATTGATACCACTTACGTAATTACTTACGTCAATGTCCTCTTGCTCGCTTACGTTCTTGCGTTTGCTGAATTTTCTTGAGAACAATCTTTTCTTGATGGTAAGATCATAGGGGATCATCCCTCATATATGTATGTAATATAATTTTTCTGAATCTTCAGATTTTTCAATATGCTAGGCCACTGCTTTTAAATTGATATTAATCAAAATTAAAATTCAATTTTTCACCCTTATTATTTAAATTCATGTATATATATATAAGAGGGGTGACCACTAAGTGGACATCCATTATGCTAGAAGTAGACCCCCTGTGGTCTTACCACTAAGAAAAGATTGTTCTCAAGAAAATTCAACAAACGCGATGGTGGCAATAATTGTAATGGTCTGAATTACAGCAAATTGTACGCTCCACTCCTTAACGTAAAGTTACGCCGCATAAGTTGCCCAGTGCTTAATTCCGCATCGTCGAACTTCGGAGATCTATCGTATATGGTTTTTGAGGGAAATGTGAGCGTTATTCCTTGTAGGTCGAGTAACCACTTAGATATTCCCTCGTTGGTTCTGTGAGAACGAGAGAATAAGTCTGATGCGTGCACAGAGCTCTTTCTCACCATATAAGTAAAGAAAAAATAACAATCATGCACTTGTCTAGAAGCTGCTACGACCATTGTTAAATTTGATGGGTGAACTATCAAAGAGAGCAAACGGTTGCTGAAGAATTTCATGCTTTGGGTTGTCTATTTAAGAATATGTATGCAAGCATGTATATATGAATGTATGTATGCATGTGTGTATTTATGTATGTATGTACATATGTATGCATGCAGGCATGCATATATGTACGTATGTATATATGCATGTATGAATGTATATATGTATGTATGTATGTATGTATGTATGTATGTATGTATGTATGTGTAGAGCTATCCATGTGTTCTAAGTGCATACGAGCTGGGTGTGGTGATGAATTTCTACTTTCGGCGTTCCCTTTGTATTCTTCAACACAATCGTCCACACCAACTTTGTTCACACGCCCCAGTCTAGAAATCTGTTTCCATTTCTCTCTATCGAGTTGATGCTACCATTTATTCATTTATTCATTTATTTATTTACTCTTTTGCAGAGATTTTATGTCAGGGATTGTATTATCCAATATGCCAGCATTTTTTTTAAGACAGTAAAATTGTGATTGTAGAGGAGGTGGTTGCGGAGGCGACAGCGGCGGTGATAGTGGGGCGTACAAGTGGTGGTG
>NC_068997.1:46976353-46977227 GCF_001194135.2 Octopus bimaculoides | reverse complement strand
GGCAGTGGCAGTGGTGGTAGCGGTGGCGATGACGGCTGCAGTTACTGTGGTAGTGATGGTGGTAGTATTGGTTGTAATACTGGTGGTGGTGGTGGTGGCAATGACGGAGGTCCTGGTCGTGGCGGTGGTCGTGGTGGTCGTGGTGGTCGTGGTAGTGGCAGCGGATATTGTCTTAGAGATGATGGTAGAGAATTTGCTTCTTATTTCTAGCAGGCCAGTCATCCACGCAGAGGTTCTCTCGACGGTACATTATCGGATGTTCTTTTGTAGACGCTATCGATCGTATTGCTGTTATTGTTGTTGTTGCTGTTGTTAGTCTTGCTGTCACTGTTGTTGACTCATTCTGCTCCTCCTCCAGCTGTCACATTTGCAATGTTCCACTGCGTCATGATTGAAGCAGCCGAGTTGTTGCCCATGTCTGGTTACAACTACACTAAGGGTAAAAGGCCATTCCTGAGCCATAGGCTCATAAGACCAGTTTCTTATAAGAACGGATTGTGGCGTATGTATATATTTATATCTTTTCCATTTCATCTTTTACTCGTGTCAGTCATTAGACTGCGGCCATGCTGGGGTACCACCTTAAAGAATTTTTAGTCGAATGAATCGACCTTAGGACTTATTTTTTTCTTAAACCTAGTACTTATTCTATCAGTTTCTTTTGCCGAACCGCTAGGTTACGGGATCGTAAACACACAAACATTGATGGGGGTGTTATAGGTGGCGTGATGGATATCTGGGTGATATTAGTTGGATATTGGTGATCGTGACTGTGGTTGCTAGTGGCGATATTTGTGATGACTTTGGGGAAGATGATGATAACGGAGATTTGGGTTAAAATGGTAGCGCTATGGGTATTGGTGATCATCTTGGT
>NC_068997.1:46974610-46975452 GCF_001194135.2 Octopus bimaculoides | reverse complement strand
TATATATATATATATATATATATATATATATATATATATATATGTATATATTTATTTATAATTGAAAAGATGAATAGAAAATGCTTTTCTGATAATTTTAATTTTTCCACTTTAATAACTGATAATTAAAGTGGAAAAATTATCATAAAAGACTTTTCTATTCATTCTTTCAAATATATATTATTGTAACAAGAACTTTCTATTTCTTATTCTAATATATATATATACATACACACGCGTGTGCGCATATACGTGTGTGTGTGTGTGTGTATACACACATATACTCACATACTGATGTTCATACATAGACACACAAACACATATACATAGTAGAGACAGTTAGATAGATAGATAGATAGATAGATAGATAGATAGATAGATAGATAGATAGATGTGTATGATGTGGTGCTTAAGCATTATGCCACAAAGCACATAGGAATACATTTAACTTCTAAATTGTCGTAGTTTAAAACATGGTTAATATATTAAGTTTTGATATTAATATATACGTGCGTGAAGGCGGCGAGCTGGTAGAAACGTTAGCACGTCGGGCGAAATGCTTAGCGGTATTTCGTCTGCCGTTACGTTCTGAGTTCAAATTCCGCCGAGGTCGACTTCGCCTTTCATCCTTTTGAGGTCGATAAATTAAGTACCATTTACACACTAGGGTCGATGAAATCGACTTAATCTCTTTGTCTGTCCTTGTTTGTCCCCACTATGCTTAGCCCCTTGTGGGAAATAAAGAAATAAGAAACGTTAGCACGCCGGGCGAAATGCTTAGCAGTATTTCATCTGTCTTCATGTTCTGAGTTCAAATTCCGCCGAGGTCGACTTTGCCTTTC
>NC_068997.1:46971086-46972607 GCF_001194135.2 Octopus bimaculoides | reverse complement strand
TAATAATAATAATAATAATAATAATAATAATAACATCGGCGTCGAGAAATTTCAACAGCTTGGAATTATAACGCTTTTTTTTTGTCAAATGATTTCATACAATTAATTAAGCAAAGACTATTTTCTCGAAGTTAATTCGCGAAGTGTTAAAGTAAGAAAAAAAAAAAAAAAGAGGAAGAGAGAGATCTAGGGGATACTACTTTTACAACTTCGCACACGAGTGTAATGATTTTCATCAGTGTGTACGCGCTGACTTGGCTACAGAGTAAACAATGGTCTCTGATAATTTAACAACATGTAGCTACAGATTCCAAGAACCTCTCACCCAGCTACATGTGCGTACACAGTCTCTCACGATCACATGCATAGATACATGTATGTGTGTTTCTTCTGTCGTTTCCTTGTTTCAGTCGTTTGACTGGAGCCACGCTGGAGCACTGCCTTGAAGGGTTTTAGTGGAGCAAATCGATCTGAGGCCCCTTTATTTTTTCAAACCTAATACTTTTTCTATCGACTTCTTTGCCGATCCGCAAAATTATTGGGACGTAAACGCACCAACACCAGTTGTCAAAGGGTGGTGGTGGGGACAAACATAAACACACACACGCACATATACACAGTACACATATATATACATATCTACAGATCGCTGACTACAACATTCAATTTTTTTTCTCCGTGTTTTTCTCCTTGTTTTCTCCTTATTCTTTCTGTTGAAGAGCGTAGCTCGAAACGTTAAAGACTTTCTCTATTCGCGAGCGTTAAACTAATACATCCATATGTTGTTTACACCACCTGTCTTCGTCTGTTGTTTTTTTCGTAAATTCTCCCATATATATGTGTGTGTGTGTGTGTGTGTGTGTGTGTGTGTGTGTGTGTGTGTGTGTGTGTGTGTGTGTGTGTGTGTGTGTGTGTGTGTGTGTGTGTGTGTGTGTGTGTGTGTATACCCATAAAAATACATTCGTATATATACAAATATATACATATATCCACACTTATATGCGAAGCAAATCCAATTATTCATCTCAACCACGTGCGTATTTGATCAGGATATTATCGGGATTGGAGTGAATAAATAAATATATATGCATACATAATTAAGTATAAAATCAATTAATGATCTTATCAGTGGCCAGCATGTAAAAAGCTTTATAGGTAAACATTAATATAAATATATAATTATGTAGATATAATTATAATTAAGGGTACTGGAAAACAACACCTACACGCTACAGACAGACGTCAAAAAACTTTAGAAAAAACACTTTAGATTTCACTCCATTAGCACATTAGTGGGTTTTTTAGAGTTTTTTCACGTCTGTCTCTAGTGCGTAGGCGTTGTTTTTCAGTACCCTTAATTATGATTATATCTGTATAATTATATATTTATATTAATATTTACCTATATGGCTTTTTACGTGCTGGGAACTGATAAGATCATTAATTGATTTATCCTTAATTATGTATGCATGTATACATACACACACACACACACACACACATATATATATATATATATAT
>NC_068997.1:46969508-46970737 GCF_001194135.2 Octopus bimaculoides | reverse complement strand
ATATATATATATATATATATACATATGACGGACTTTCCCGTCGTTAGACGACGTATGAGCCAAACAACCACACAGATGATTTGTTTATTGTGATCAAATGTTTGTGTAGACATAAGCTCACTTCCTCCATCAGATCGACATTACCTCTCGGCGGTATAACCAGGATCTTTCTTATAAACCGATTTCTTTGAAAAGTGCACCAAAGGCGGCTTGTCGCCCTTGCTGTTGCATCAAGTGGTGCAACAACAGCGCACTGAGGGGGAGAGAAGCTACATACTGTACGTTTAAGCTGTCCTAGATTTCACTCGGATGATCTTTGTGCAACAGCAAGAAATTAACATCCCTCGAGGCTACACTGCAGCAAAGATGTTAGAAGATCGTTTGACTAAAAATCACTAGTAGGCACAAGTGAATAGTTAGAGGCTTGCATCGAATAAAGCATGATATGAAAAACGACAGAAATATAATGAGGAAGATATTAAGAGAAAACAAGGGGAAGGAACTGGAGATGCCACCCAGAGAGAAAGAGAGAGAGAGAGAGAGAGAGAGAGAGAGAGAGAGAGAGAGAGAGAGAGAGAGAGAGAGAGAGAGAGAGAGAGAGAGAGAGAGAGAGAGAGAGAGATGTTAAGAATCAAAAGACATCGTAATTTTCAGGACCAGGTTCTAAATTATCCAACTGAGTTTTTCAACAGCCTTGAACTAGCAGAATCCTCTCATCACACTCTGGTGTTGAAACTCGAAGCATCGACCATACTACTCCGCAACCAAGATTTTCCAAAGCATAGCAATGGCACAAGACCTGCTATAAGGAAAATAAAAGAAAAATAAATTATGATGCTCCATGGACTGGTTGCCAGTATAATTTCACATAAATTTATTAGAGTGGATCATTTCTCTCCCATATGTTGTTGTTGGCACTCCGTCGCATACGACGTCGAAGGTTCCAGTTGATCCGATCAACAGAACAGCCTGCTCGTGAAATTAACGTGCAAGTGGCTGAGCACTCCACAGACACGTGTACCCTTAACGTAGTTCTCGGGGATATTCAGCGTGACACAGTGAGACAAGGCTGACCCTTTGAATTACAGGCACAACAGAAACAGGGAGTAAGAGTGAGAGAAAGTTGTGGTGAAAGAGTACAGCAGGGTTTACCACCATCCCCTGCCGGAGCCTCGTGGAGCTTTAGGTGTTTTCGCTCAATAAACACTCACAACACCCGGTCTGGGAAT
>NC_068997.1:46959015-46965980 GCF_001194135.2 Octopus bimaculoides | reverse complement strand
ATGTATGTGTTCTTTTGGATCACTGCTGAATACTGGGTCTTCGTGTAAGCGTGGCGATGATGATTGATGACAGGGGGGACAACGACGATGACGATCATAAAAGTTAACGATGATGATGAGGATGATGACGATGATGATGATGATGATGATGATGATGATGATGATGATGGTGGTGGTGGTGGTGGTGGTGGTGGTGGTGGTAGTAATGATGATGATGCTGAAGAGTTGGATGACTATGGTGATGATGATCATGATAATGATGACGCTGAAGATTTGGATGACTATGATGATGACGACGACTATGAGGATAATGATGATGACGATGACGATGACGACGACAACGATGATGATGACAGCAAAGATAATTATGCTGATGGACTTTCCTACCAATTTCGACATTTGAGCATCCAGGAATCGGATCAGATTTTGACGACCTACTCATCAAAATCTCACTCGAAGAGGCTGAGTAATCCACAGACACGCGCGACCTGGCTCTTCATCGGCTACGTCGACGAGGTTTTCCGTTGATTCGATCAACGAAACAGCCACCAAGTGAAATTAATGTGACAAGGCTGACCCTTTGAGATACAGGTACCACTTAGTTTTTTGCCGGCTGAGTAGACTGGGGCAACGTGGAATTAAGTATTATGATCAAGGACACGATGCCCTGCCAGGAATCGAACTGATGAGCGTTGTTTTATGAAGAAATAGACAAACGTATTTCTTAGAATTTTGTTGTTACTACTGTTTCTATTGTTTCACGCTAGGTCAGCCTGATTGAACAGATCTATGATTAAACGTGCTTTTGCCGAACAATCCAGGCCTGGCCAACTCGAATTACATAGTGGGCCACTTTAATCACAGAAAGTGTTTTGAGGGCCGCTTGTATACTGACAGAATTGAAAGCATTTTGCTTTCTCGTGCTATTATTACAATAATGAATGAATGATCGTTGATTCAACATGAAATATTATCGTTGCAAAAACAATAGTATCTTTCTTTTTAGCTTTTCATTACAAATTTTAATTTTTTAAATGTTTGTTGAAATAAACCCATAGTCTGCGGGCCACACGCGGCCCACGGGCCTCAAGTTGGCTAGTCCTGATCTAGATTCACAATGTACGACGTCCTTCCTTTTTAAACACAGCATGGTATCATTTGAGTGAGGTTTGTCTGTTATTTTTGCTTTCCAGCATTCCCGTAGAGGCTTCGTCATTAGTTTGATCTCAAAACAAGGTTTGTTGCTATTCTTGTCGTTGATGTTGCTTCCGTTGCTGCTGCTGCTGTCGTTGTTTAGCCTAAAGTCAGTCCAAATTAAGCAGACCTCTTGATCAAAGGCGCTCTATTTACGACCATCCCATTTCAATTTACCCCAGATGTAGTGTACCTAGTATACTTTTTCTCCCGTTTTAAAGGCATTTAGGTATATGATTTGACGGAGATTTGACTATCTCTATCTATCAGATCAAAGGACCACATAAAGCACTACTTGTCTAACAGTACCACACAAGGGTGCCACCAGGGATTATCAAGCATAAAACTTAAAGCTATAGAAAATCCATACTAATTCTTAAACATCTTGAAAAACACGCTTTACATAATTTTATTATACACATGAATAAGAACAATTAACAAAACAAAAAAAATCATGATAAACAGTAGTTTTCTGAATTTTTTGTTATATTTTAAAATTTGTAACAGTATTTTTTTAAAACTTTTCATGCGAAGTCTTGAAGTAGTTTTTTTGGTTTGATCTCTAGTGTGTCACGAAGTTAAAAGATTAAGAACTACAGCGGTTATAGAGGCTTCCCTTGTTGATACGTGAAGTGGTTATCATGTTTGCTGCGCAAAAGCAAAGGTTTAAGAATTTACTAAACTACAGTCCGTGTGTTGCAATAATATTTGGTTACGAGGGAAACAGAAACAAAAATAATAAAAATACATGATAATAAAAAGCGTCTCTTTCTGAGAAGTTCCACTTCAACAGATGGTGGTTGTGGTGATTGTAATGGTTGTGATGTTGTTGCAGTGGTTGTGGTGGTAATGTGAATGTGGGGAAAGGGACTGAAGAACATGGCGGTGACGGTGAGAGCCGTTATAATGGATGGTAGACGTGGTTTGGTAGGAGTAATAGTAGAAGGTATGCTGGTAGGGGATGTAGTGGCAGCTGAGGGAGTCTTTTATTTTGCAGGTCACACACAGGGTTTGAATGTCTGTGTGTGTGTGTGTGTCTGTCTGTCTGTACGTGTGTCTTTTTCTCTGTATGTATGTGTGTATAACAACTATATGTATATATATGTGAATGAGGCTGTTGCTACGTATAGAAGACGTAAGGATATTGGATGACGTATGTCTAAGCACGTTTTTATGTGTGTATGGGCGTGTGCGTGCGTCTGCGTATGTGTGTGTGTGTGAGTGAGCCTGAGAGAATATATTTTCATGTGTCAAAACATCTTCCTACAAAGAAAACTATATTTTTCTGTCTGTATGTACTTATTTACTCTTTTACTTGTTTCAGTCATTTGACTGCGGCCATGCTGGAGCATCGCCTTTAGTCGAGCAAATCGACCCCAAGACTTATTCTTTGGATGCCTAGTACTTATTCTTTTGCCGAGTTGCTAAGTTACCGGTATTGTTGTTCTCGTAACTTAGCGGTCGGCAATAAAGACCGACTGAATAAGTACCAGGAGCTTTAACGATAATTAGTACAGGGGCTGATTCCTTCGACTAAAAATTCTTCATAGCTGTGCTCCAGCATGGTCGCAGCCTAACAACTGAAACAAGTTAAAGAATTAAAGAAGGCATACTTGAATATGTATATATACACTTATGCTTGTGTGTGTGCGTGTGTGTAGAGAGAGAGAGAGAGAGAGAGAGAGTGTGTGTGTGTGAGAGAGAGAGAAAGACAGATAGACAGATGCATGTGTGTATATGTGCACACATTCATACACACATACATATAAATACATACATACATGCATACATATATTCAAACATGCAAACAGACAGACAGGTATGCTTATATTACAGTTTTATCATAACTATCAGTGGTGCAACTGTATATATATATGCCAGCCTGCCTAGATAAAAGTACGGTTGAACTTACGTTCTAGAATAAATGTCGTAACTCTGTAATTCTTGTGTTGCACGTGATCTGTTGGTCTTTGGACATTAAAACTGTACAAGTCTTTAAAATTTAAAGACAGACTGGTTGTGCTAAGAGTATTATAGATGACAAAACAGACGGCCATTGTTTCCTTTCATTGGTATTTTTATCATTATTATTATTATTATTATTATTATTATTATTATTATTATTATTATTATTATTATTATTATCATTATCATTATCATTATTATTATTATGAACTTGTCACCTGACAGGTGCTTGCTGTAAACTTTGAAGTTAGAAACAGTTAGGAAAAATTTGCATGCGTACGCATCTCCATACATACATGCATACATATATACACTTACATGCGCACAATACATACATACATGTATACATATATACATGCACACACTCACACTTGCATACATACATACATGCTTACATATACATATACGCATGCATACATACATACATACATACATACATACATACATACATACATACATATATACATACATACATATACGCATGTATACATACATATATACATTATCTGAGATTATAAGAATTTGCAAGACCGTCCTATGATTTGAAAGATAATGAACAAAGCAGTTTGTTTTCTTTCACAACCTTGCTTCGAAGTAGGTGACCGGTCAAAATTTACTCCATATAAAAAAGAGCATACATACATGCATACATACATACATACATACATACATACATACATACTGCCTAAATACCAATCTTGAGAAATTCGGCTTCTCAAAATCAGAAAGGAGAAAGCTGATTCGAAGACTACAGATCCAATCCATCACTGGAACTGTAAAAATCTGTAAAACTTTCCAGAAGTTGATCATTTAAGTATATATGACATGTGTAGATATACAAGTATATGCATGAGAAGACAGACATAAAACAAAACATACAAATCTGCATGTATACATACATAAGACATACACACACACATACATACATACATACATAGATACATACATACATACAAATATACACTGTTAGTATTGTTGAAATTCCAACATTTGAGCCTTGGATCTAGGTTAGAAACCAACTCTTTTTCTATTGGCAAGGAATGACATACATACATACATACATACATAAATTTGGTTTTGTTAGTAAATGTCTAAGTGATAATCTAGAAAAGCTTCTGTTTTAGGAAAAGAAATTAAAGCATATGCATTAGAATTACAATCTGTTAGCAGAACTGTAAAAATATGCAAGACTTTTCTCAAGTCCAAAATGTGAATTTATTTTTGTCATCTATCTTCAAACGATGGAGCTTTGTACCTTTTTTAGAAACCAACTCCTACCTAACAGAAAGTCTTCAAATAATAAAAAGCAGGATAGAGCGTACATAGAATTACACACGCATACATGCATACATATAAGCGTGCATGGATGCAAGCGTGCATACATGGATATGTAAGTGCATACACACATACACAAACACATACACACATACATACACACATATACATGCATACACACACATACATGCACACATACATGCATACATGCACACATACATACACACTCATACATACATGTATGCATGCGTATTTATACATACATACATACATACATGCAAACATACATACTGACGTACATGCATACATACATGCATAGACACATACTCACACATACATACATACATATACACCTACATGCATACACACATACATGCACACATGCATGCATACATTCATACATAATAAATACATACACATATACATACTTGCACACATGCATATATGTATGCATGCGTATTTACATATACATACATGCACATGCACATATACATACACACATGCATATATACATGCATGCATGCATACATACATACATACATACATACATACATACATACATACATACATACATACATACATACATACATACATACATGCATAGCATGTATGCGCATTTACATATATGTTGTTATCCAGAACAATCTGAAGTAAAGGAAAAAAGTAAAAATGGATGTAGAAGTAGAAAAAAAGTAGCGAAATGAAAAAGTAACAACTTATAAAGTAAAGAGGAATATATTAAAACGGATACATCAAAAGAGCCACTGAATTAAACGACCATCAACCTGATATTATCGCTTGGAACCACGAAAGGAAAAAGAAGGCTTTGCCGTTGAACAGTGATGTGGTAAGAAAACTGAAGGAAAAAGAAATCAGTTATGGACCTGTGACGAAAGAGTTTTAAACTCCAGTACCCAGAATATGCTTTCAGCTTATACTTATTATTTGGGAAAAGGAAAAGATATATATTAGTATGCGAGGATCAAAGTATAACTGATATTAGATTCTTGGAGAAAATGTACCTACATAATATATACATTGCAAATGATCATAATAAAAACCCGGAAGGCCTTCTTAAGATGTAACGTGTGAATGCTTGCCCAAAGGATGACAAAGAGGAGAATGCCGCTTGTCTTGCAAAAAATAGAAAATAGGGCTATGAATGAAAAAAGGCTTTTATTCTTATTTTAAGTATGAAACAAATGAAGATGGTACAAGGCCATTGAAATAAATATATAAGTCATCCGAGCAGACACCTTCTGTGGTGGGCAATCAACTCAGTCATTGACTGATGTTAGAGTGACATCTGGAATGGGCAAGAATTACTGGTATTAATACAATTATGCCTTTGCGAAAGTCTGGGGAACTTGTATTATTCTTTTCCTCTTTTACTTATTTCAATCATTTGACTGCGGCCATGCTGGAGTACCATCTTGTAGAGTTATAGTCGAGTAAATCAACCCCCCCCCCCCCGCCAAGGCTATTTCTTAAGCCTAGTACTTATTTTATCAAAATATTTCGCCGAACCGCTAAGTTCATACGAACACTGGTTGTCGAGCGGTGATGGGGGGTGGGGGACAAATACAGACGCAAAGACATACACACCGTTACTATTATGCAAAAGTGTCGTAAGTTCAAAACGTTGCTTTTTCAGAAAACGAAAAAATGGTATCACCATTCCATAGCAAAACCGTTGTACTATACATTGACAATTTTTGATATCTTGGCATTTGAAGCAGCTGGAGATACGATAGTTTGACCAAAATAACCGGCTGTCGCAAGCAAACTACATATTTAAAGCAACGCATTTGGACATAAGACAGTTCAACATAATAGCAACGATATATATATATATATATATATATAAAATATTTCTGACATATTTCGACTGCTAAAACCGAATTCACTGAAGTTACCGAGGAGCAAAAAATTCTCTCTTATAATAAAAAAGTGACAGCACTGGTGGATGTAATTTCTTTATTTGTGAACTAAGGCTACCATTGGTTTCATGTTAAGACACTCGGATATTTTCCTACTTTACTTAACATGAAGCCAATGGTAGTCTTAATTCACAAATATATATATATATATATATATATATATATATATATATATATAATAGACTCACATATATGTGAAAACGTAGGTATTTACATTATACATATATATATATATAAATACATACATATATATATTATATATATTTATATACACAGATGTATACATGCATACACACACATACACGCACGTACACACACACACACACACACACACACACACACACACACACACACACACACATATATATATACAGATATATATAGATATACACTTACGCACACACACACATGCATACATATATACACACATATATCCACATACATACTTAGATAAATAAAACACAATAAAGCGAGGACAAAAACACTTTTTAATCCAAATCTTACTTTACGATCTAACATGATTTTCAACTCTGCTTTAATTTACCTTTCACATTGGAATATATCAAAACTCCATACATACTAGTAATATAT
>NC_068997.1:46954580-46958318 GCF_001194135.2 Octopus bimaculoides | reverse complement strand
GTGTGTGTGTGTGTGTGTGTGTGTGTGTGTGTGTGTGTGTGTGTGTGTGTGTGTGTGTGTGCGTATATAAACGTGTGTGTGCGTGCGTGTAGTGCCTATATCTTGGTTATTTGTGTATGCATACGGTTGAGAGTGAGATCGTTGGAATCTTTGCAATAGCACTGTAGAAGCTGAAATCGTTCATACATATACAGGAATGTGACTGTATTTGACTTCATATTTATACATATTCCTGTACATATGTGTATATGTATGCGTATGTATGCATAGAAAAATGGATTTGATAGATAGATAGATAGATAGATAGATAGATAGATAGATAGATGTAAGTTTGTTTGTATGTATGTATATGTGTTTCTCTGTGTGTGGGTGTCTAACTAAAAGATTTTAGTTCTAAATTTCAACCATATGTAACTTGTAAATTAAATAGTTAATTAAAATTTTGTTCGCGGTTTTAAGTGACCTTTTCTTTTCTAGTACATTGTGGGATAAAAATGATTTACGATTTAACTGTAATATAAGGATTTGGTAAGGATTCTGTGTAGTCTGGTAGAGAAGGGCGTCCCTGAGGGTGACACCATGGGTTGCCGTACTGAATGACAGCAATAATAGTGACGCCACTAGTGTATATATGTATATATACATATATATGTGTGCGTTTGTGTGTTTATTTGTGTGTTTGTGTGTATGTGTATGTTTGTGTGTGTGTAGACAAACAGACAGACAAGTAGATGACTGCATACGCCCCATACGTACATGCTTATAGAAATACATTCATACACACATACCTTCAGGCATTCATTAATGCATACATGCACACATTAACACATGCATATATTAATACATGTGTACATATAGACAGACAGACGGACAGATGGACTTACATTCATGACTATATTCCGGCATACATCCATACTTTTATACATACTTACACGCATACATACATAAATGGTGCACTTAGTCAATGTCTAAGCGACAGTATGGATGAGCTGCGATTTTCAGAAAAAGGAGTCGACCAGATACCTCGCACATAACAGATACACTCTGTAAGTGGAACAATGAAAATATGCAAGACTTACCTCAAGTTCAAAATGTGAATGTTGCTTTTGTTATTTACATTCCGGCAACGGTGTTTATATATCTTTGTTAGAAACCAGGTTCTTCCTTGCAGGGAGATTTCGAATAAATATAAAGAGAAGATAACGTTCAGAAACACACGAAAATAAAGAAAGGATAATGGCCCTTTGTGTGCCATACACTCATGAGGCTGCTTTCCCGGGGTCTGTGGCGTACATTTGTTTTCCGTGGACGGAAAGCCGGTCCGTCACAGGATTACTCGTTTTTGGCGGCTGGGTGGTTTGGAGAGCACAACCCATCGTTCAGTCCAGGAATCGAATTCACAATTTTACGATCACGAATGCAACACACTGACCATTTAGCCATGAACCTCCACACTCACAGATACACGGACATACACACACACATACATACATACATACATACATGCACACACACTGCCTAACTAGCAATCTTGAGAAATTAGGTTTCTCAAAACCAGAAACGAGAAAGCTGATTCGAAGACTACAGAATCCAATTCATCACTGGGGCTGTAAAAATCTGTAAAACTTTCCAAACGTTTATCATTCAAGTATATATGAACATGTCTAGATATACAAGTATATGCATGAGATTACATACATAAAGCAAAACATACAAATCTGCACACCTACATACATACATACAAATATACATACATACATACATACATACATACATACATACATACATACATACATACATGCATACATATATACAAGAATACCCTGCTGATGTTGATTCCAATGAAGGAACCTTGAATCTGGCTAGAATCCGGCTCTTTCTCTATTGGCAAGATATCTTGAAATAAAACTGAATAATAACATACATACATACATACACGCTTTACAAGTTAACTAAAACAAATCATGATGTACTCTGTAGAGTACTCGTATGTACTCATATGATTTAGGCCTCTTACGAGCGAGTATTCTTATCTCACAACAAGCTTGTTACTTGTTTTGAACACTCCGAGATAGGTTTTCCTCAAAGGATAGTTTCGCCCGATGTGGTTATATTAGTGACCATTCTTGGCTCGCTTCTCCATTCCATATAATCATATGTGCAACCGCTGAGACCCAGTCACAAAGAAATTTCGTATTTTTATACTGCATAATGAGAGATCAATATAGAATGTGCAAGAGCGGAGGACGTGCTAGGAGGTAAGATTGCTTATATTTCTTTGATATCGTCTGTTACAAGTAGGCTCTTTCCTTCAGGTCTTTTTTACTTTACAGACTTGCGTCTGAAAATTACCTCACTGAAACTAATTATAGTGTATCCTGTGGAGTACTATATATATATATATATATTCATATATACAGGGTGAGTGGAAAGTGACTAGGCATTAGAAGTTGGTTATAGAATTTTTTGTCACTGAAATCATGACGAAAACATATTTTTAAAAGACAACACTAATGGGGATTTTTTTTATTTTCTTATTGTCTTATTGTCCAGACATCGAAACCTCAATCTTACGATCAGGAGTCCAACACCCTAACCACTAAGCCACACTCCTTCACAATATACATACATTCATACATGCATACAAATATTCTTGCTAAGAAATATATACAAACAATCCATACATGAAAGCAAAAAAAGGACCCTCAACGTAAGTGGTTCTCAATTATTTTTTGTTTGTGGACCCCTTTGATTTCAGTTTTACTCTACGGGACCCTGGTACCCATTCAATGTTTAAAAAAATCATATACCTTTATAATAAAATATTCTTTTGTATTCTAGGTACAAGGCCCGAAATTTTCGGGGAGGGGCCAGTCGATTAGATCGACCCCAGTACGCAACTGGTACTTAGTTTATAGACCCCCGAAAGGATGAAAGGCAAAGTCGACCTCGGTGGAATTTGAACTCAGCTGGCTTGCTAACGTTTCTGCCAGCTTACCGCCTTTTTATAATAAAATATTAATTTCTTTATTGCCCACAGGGAGCTAAAGATAGAGGGGGAAAACAAGGACAGACAAGGGGATTAAGTCAGTTACATTGACCCCATTGCACAACTGGTACTTATTCAATCGACCCCGGAAGGATAAAATATTAATTAGGAAATGTATTAAAAACAATTTTTAAAGTATTCTGTACATTGTAGAAGCTTATCGCCCATAAATTTTAGCAACAAAATCTTACGTGGAGCCACGAGGCTCATATAGAACCATTGCCTACGTAGTCACGCACCCTGCTAGAATTAGCTGCTAAATTTCACTCAAGTTGCCATCTACTGTTTGAAAAAAGGATGGAGTGGGGTGGATTAAGACGTAATCACATTGGCCAATATATTGTTTATAAATATACAAGAAAACACTGGATGTTGATGGCTGGAACGCTTTTGTAGCTTCTACTGAAGCAACATTGACCTGGGTCGAAACAACAACAACAACAACAACAACAACGATAACAACAGCAACAACAACAGCTTTACAATGTAAATAACTAACAATAGCTACAAGAACAACGTCAACAGTAACACAAAACAACTGCATCCAAAAAAAATAGACAAGAGCAGCGTCAGCAGTTTATCGAGGAAAAACATCTGCGGCGGCTGCGACAGTGGTGGTGGTGGTGGTATTTTGGTGGTAGGTGATGGTGGTGCTTTTGGTGGTGGTGGTGGTGGTGGTGGTATTTTGG
>NC_068997.1:46952725-46954054 GCF_001194135.2 Octopus bimaculoides | reverse complement strand
CCACCACAGCCACTACCGCCACTGACACCACTACCACCATCACTACAACCACCACCACCACCACACTACCACCACCATCACAACAACCACCACCACAGCCACTACCGCCACTGACACCACTACCACCATCACTACAACCACCACCACCGACACCACCACAACCATCACCACAACTACAACCACAACCATTATCACCCCTACCATTCACCACCACCACCAGTGTGTTTAGTTCAATTAACGTTCTGGATTGATCTGAACAATATCTTATCTTACACACGCCACAGGTTTCCTTCCATTAGGCGAAAATGTTGTACATATATCTTTCAAATAACAGGTCGTCACCAATCGCTGACCTCTTTGCTGTTGAATTCCTGGATTTTTCTATGAAATTTTTTTCTTCTCCCACTTCCTGCTTTTTCTCTTTCCTCCGCCTATTACCCCACCGTCATACTTTGTCAACACACCTTCTTCTTCTTCTTCTTCTTCTTCTTCTTCTTCTTCTTCTTCTTCTTCTTCTTCTTCTTCTTCTTCTTCTTCTTCTCTTCTTCCTCCTCCTCCTTTCTTCTTCTTCTTCTTCTGTTCCGTCTTTTCGGCAAAATGACTGGAATACTGGAACAATGGAGAGAAATCTTACGTCAGATACACGCACAATAAATAAACAAATAAATAAATAAATGAATAAACCAGAAGAAAAGAGAATAAGCGTTACAGAACGATGAACGAGATATGACTAGAAGTGAAGAGAAAGCGATGCTGTATAACATTACATCAGAAGCTTTAAACGAGGACGCTTTCTAGGTTCAACTTGTGCACAACAGCAAACACATGACATACTTTCTCGCTCATTCATTCATTTACAAATACGCTCGCCTTTTACGCCTTCCTATCTTCCTCTCTCCATCTCTTTCTCTATCTCTCTCTCTCCTTTTATCTCTGTCTATCTATCTATCTATATATATATATATATATATATATATATATATATATATATATATATCTATCTATCTATCTATCTATCTGGCTCGTTCTTTCTCCACTTTTCTACCCCTCTCTGTTTCAGTATGCATGTCTACTTGTCGGTTGACGGTTTGGTGCATTCACACTCAAAAGCGCTCTCTGTATTTGTGTTACTCGTGTCTTATGTGTCAGCGTGTACGCGACTAGGTGTTCTTATTCATAGACATATATACATACACGCAAACACATATATATATACATACATATATCTATATCTATATTTATACTTATGTAATATGTGCATATATGTGTGTGTATGTATGTATGTATGTATGTATATATATATATATATATATATATATATATATATAT
>NC_068997.1:46943914-46950914 GCF_001194135.2 Octopus bimaculoides | reverse complement strand
TAAGTATAGTGTTATTTGTAAACAATAATAAAATAATTTTTAATATTCAAATTTTAATTTTAGCTGCAATATTACTTTTCATGCTCGCATTTTTCCATGCAATCCATGATTTTTCCAGGCATTGCTGTTATAAGATAATTAATAATGTGTCAATTAATAATTTAAGATTTTACCTTATAAAATACTGAAAGATAATATTTCAAGTTTTCCATGTAAGTGATGATAATATTTCAATTTTTTCATGTTTAATTTAAATATATGTTGTGATTGAATTATTTGATATTACCCATCCACACCAAATTAATGGCAGGGAATTTTACCATCTTGTTGATTGCACCATGGCTCAAAAGTTACAGACAACAAGACCTTAAAACCATCAATTACCAGGCTCACCTTAAGTAACCTAGATTTTGAGTTGGGGATAGTAGCACTGGCTGCTGCTAATCTAGATGTATCAATAATTATTCAATACAACAGTAATTATAAAAGCATATCAGATATACACAAGTTAAAATTACCTACATCTCATTAATATAAATTTGATTTACGACAAATCTCTTTTAGTTAATTTTGAAGCACCTATCTCTCGTGAAAATTTCAAGTGAATGGAATAAATATTTCGTAAGTTATGAGGAAATAAGCAAATAATTTTCCAAACTGCAACGGCTAAAAGTTAAGAGTCACTTAAATAAACAATGAAAATTGGAACAAGAACAAAAAAAAAAACACCCTTACTATTAATATTTTGTGAACATCCCTTTACTACCAATGACCTCCTGAAATATGTTACCACAGCACTGAATTAATTTCTTGACAAAATGATGGGGTAATATTGTTCCATTCTTTTTCCAATAATTCCCAGAATTCATCTTAATTCTTTGGATTTCTCCTTCGCGCCCCATCTCCAATAATCATCCAAACGTTTTCTATAGGTTTGAGATCGGGCCTTGAGGTGGCCAGTCCATAAGATCAACCACTTCATCATTCAAAAAATCTTTGACTCTCTTCGCAGTGTGACAGGGTGCGTTATCCTGCACGAAGGTAGGAGGTTGAACTGACGAGAATCGGAGATGTGGAAGAGCATGCTGTCTAAGAATTTGCTTGTAGATTTTAGCATTAACAGTCACTTGTAAGCGAATAATATATATATATATATATATATATCACTGGTAATATGTCGTTTACGACAACGAGAGTTCCAGTTGATCCAATCAATGGAACAGCTTGCTCGTGAAATTAACGTGCAAGTGGCTGAGCACTCCACAGACACGTGTAACCATAACGTAGTTCTCAGGGAGATTCAGCGTGACACAGAATGTGACAAAGCTGGCCCTTTGAAATACAGGCACTACACATTTTTGCCAGCTGAGTGGACTGGAGCAACGTGAAAAATAAAGTGTCTTTATTGCTCAAGGACACAACGCGCCGCCGGCCGGGAATCGAACTAACGACCCTATAATCGAGAACCGAATTTCCCTAACCACTAAGCCACGCGCCTTCACTGATTAGTATCATAGAAGGGAGGTGATAACTTTGTATTGACGGTCCAAGATATAATAATGTTTACACTTAGCAAATATTTGAAATGTCTGTATGGTGTTGAAAACTAGATATACGCAGGTCGTCAAATAATTGTACACGTTGGTAATGAAAAGAAAGAACTAAACTAAACGATAAATAATTACATCCACCTCCATACGAAACAGAAATGAAACAACCCCAACTTCTCTCTCAACTAATGAGAAAACCATTGAAGGAAAATGACATGTCACGTAAATGCTAGAAATAGTAATACATTTAATAATAGGAAAACTTTTGGAGCTCATTATGCATTAGAATTTTAAAATCGAAGACGTTAGTCAGCCATCATGATTAAGAACACCCTTTCGCTGTTGGTCGGTGTAAGGGACCTGTCTGCAAGAGAGAGAAAAAGTCTACTGCTCAACAGATATTAGCTACGTCTTAACCAAACAAAACCTCATATAGTTCTCGGATGGAGAACACACACATATACACATAGACACACAACCATATATATAAATACATACATATATATATATATATATTCATATATAAATTTTTGTAATATAATAGAAAAATATGACGACTCATATATATTAAATAGCGCAATATTTCAATATTTCAATATATATACGTATATATATATATATATATATATATATATATATATATATATATATATATACGCATACGTATGCATATTATGTATGTGTGTGCACACACACATACACATCCGTAGATTTTATCAAATATTTTTTAGAAAGTCTAACATTCTTATCTTGATGGTATGCGGAAGCTGACTGCAAATGTAGACGCGAGGGCTCTCATCTCAGCCCCACCCAGCTTCAAGTGGAATTGGTATATCTTCTAACCTATCGTAATATTTTGCATAGCTGGTACTCTGAGAAGTTATTTGGTACCAGCTCAGCCCTGATCGAGTGCACCCATGTTCAAAGTTATTCCAACCGTCATCATCCTGTCTTCTTGGTGTATATCAGGGGCCACAATGTTCAATGCGTGCCTTCTTTTTTTTTTTTTTAATGAGTGATTAATATTTGGAGGAATTAAGGTGGCGAGCTGGCAGAACCGTTAGCACGTCGGACAAAATGCTAAGCAGCATTTAGTCTGTCTTTACGTTTTGAGTTTAAATTACATCGAGGTCGACCTTGCCTTTCACTCTTTTGGAGTCGATAAAATAAGTACCAGTCGAACACTGGGATCAATGTAATTGACTTACCGCCGATCCGAAATTGCCGGCCTTGTGCCAAAATTTTAAATCGATATCTGGAAGAATTTCGCTGTCATTTCTAGCTGATCGAATGACCATATTGAAGCTTTTTCGTTTTTCCGGCTTCGCGGCGATTGTTTTTGCTTCGAACTTGACGCTACTTACAGATATTTCCATCTTCACTGCTTTCTAATAAATTTACATATTGATTTGCAAAAAGAACTGCAATCGTGTAATGCAATACAAACTAGTACCACACTGCAGCCCATTGTAAACCATCAGTGGTCGAAGACAAATTTTTAAACCTTGGATTATATAAATAAACGATACATTCTTAAAGACATTCACTTCGTCTCAGAGCGCGAAGAGCGGGAACGAGGCATCCTCCACGGCGCTCTAATACATGCATACACACATACATACATACATACATACATACATACATACATACATACAAAAATACTTTGTTAGTATTGTTGAAATTCCAATGAAGGAGCCTTGGATCTAGGTTAGAAACCGGCTCTTTCTCTATTAGCAAGAAATCTTGAAATAAAACTGAACAATGACATGCATATATGCATGCATACATACAAGATACGTACGTACGTACATACATACATACTCACATTCGTACATACGTACATATATATACATACATACATATATATATATATTCATATAACCACAATTTTGCAAAACGAAATTCTTAACGACAGTCATGCTTGCGCCTGATATATGTCTGAATGTGTGTGCGTGTGGTGTGTGTGTGCGTATGTGTGTGTGTGTGTGTGTATGTGTGTGTGTGTGTGTGTGTGTGTGTGTGTGTGTGTGTGTACATGACCTGTGTTACGCAACTTCATATGTATATAACACCGTTTTACATAGCCTCATTTCGTAACTTGTCTTATGCATACATACATACATACATACATACATACATGCATGCATGCGTACACACATACATACATACATACATACATACATACATACATACATACATACATACATACATACATAGAATATATCAGGTAATCTCATTCAATTAAATTAGTTGTCTACCGGTGTAAAATGATAAAAGTGTAAAAGTTAGGTCGGAATGCTCCGGAGAACAACGTGACATGCAACAACAACAACAACAGCAACAACGATCAATTAACTAAGTATTGTGTTACAGCACTGTTTTAAGTTGCTAGCTTGAATCTGACGAACCTTCCACCATTGTCGTTATCGATGATATCAACACGAGATATCGTGTGATAAACATGCAACGCGTTTTATCTCACGGTAAATTCCTGAATGGAATGGAAATGTGATAACAGCGGTGCGTAGCTACCTATCTCAAAGCGATACACATGGAATTTGCTGGCGGCTGGCTGTCATTTCAGAAAAACCATACAACTGATCAATACCGTGATTTTCTTCATTAAATCTCTCTGTTCGTCTGCAGCACTGCATTGCAAAATACTTACCAATGTACACATACATACATACATACATACATACATACATACATAATGCATGCATGTATACATGCATACATATACACATAAATATATACATACATACGTACTACGTACGCACATAAATACATACATACATACATATAAGAGAGTGTGCGATCATTTATTCATATATATAGGTATACATATACACACACACTCACACACACATATATATAGATATACATACATGCGTACATACATACATCTATATACACACCCATCCATACATTCACATACAAACACACTCATACATACATGCACACATGCATGCATGCATGCATACATACATACATACAAACATACATACATAGACGCACACATACATACACACACACATACATACACACACACATACATACATACATACATTTGTATTATGTATATGTGAACACATGCTTGTTTATTTGTGTACAAAAATGACATGCACACCCGCTACATGAGTGCGAGTTTGTCCATTCATATACATTTATACACACATATATACACTCACTAATTCAAGTATTCACAAACCCCCAAGAGCTGTATTGAGCTAAACAAAAGAACCTTGTGACTTCGTGAGTTACCAGCTGGAATACTCCAAAGAAAATATCTTTACCCCGACCACCCCGACCACCACCACACCACCAAAAAGTTATGTATGTGAGAGAGTATGCATCTGTAAACATATATGTGCTTATTGTGGGTGTGTGGGTGTATGTATATGCATATATATATATACTTATATGTATCTGTATATCTATAGGTATATATATATATACATATATATGTATATGCATATATGAATATATATTTTTTTTTTCCTCCTTCTTCCTTTACTTTTGGACTTTCCTCTGTCTCCTGTTTCTGAAGAAGAGCTGCGCTCGAAACATAAAACAAACTCTTTTCCTTCCCTGAGTGTCTTATTAATTCTTTGCATCTTCCACGTCCTCGCGTTGTTGTTTCTTTTCTTGGCTTTTTTTCTGCGTGTTGTGTTCTTGAGCAAGACATTTTATTTCACGTCGCTCCAGTTCACTCAGCTGTAGAAATGAGTTGCGACATAACTGGTGCCAAGCTGTATCGGCCTTTGCCTTTCTCGTGGATAACATCAGTGACATGGAGAGAGGAGGCTGGTATCCATGGGCAACTGCTGATCTTCCATAAACAACCTTGCCCGGATTTGTGTCTCGGAAGGTAACTTTCTAGGTGCACCATGGTCATTCGTGACCGATGGGGGTCTCCAATATATATATATATATATATATATATTAGACAGAAACTGAAAGAAGCCCGTTGTATTTATGTATATGTATATATATATGTATGTATTTGTTATTTGTTTGTGTTTGTCCTCCCATCATCGGTTGACAACAGATGTTGGTGTGTTTCCGTCTCGTAACTTAATGGTTCGGCAAAAGAGACCAATAGAATAAGTACTAGGCCTACAATGAATAAATCCTGGGGTCGATTTGCTCGATTAAAGGCGGTGCTCCAGCATAGCCGCTGTCAGATGACTGAAACAAGTAAAAGAAAAAAGAATAAAAGAATATATATATATATATATATATATATATATATATATATATATATCAAAAGGATGTGTTATAATACTATTCCACATATACAAAAACAGCTATACCAGCAATCCATCATACCTCCATCATCAGCTGCTCCACAGATGTCATTATGGTTTCGACATTTGGCCAGTACCATTCAATCCGGCGGTGTTAACAGAACTTAAATAAGTGTTGTTTGGGATCTACATATACATATATACATATATATGCATATGCATATACATATATACATGTATATAAATATATATGCATGTATATATATATATGTATATATATATATATATACATATATATATACATGTGTATATACGTATATGTGTGTATGTGTAAAAATGTGTGTGTGTTTGTGCCTGTGTGCGTGTAACCAATACAAAGAGGTCACATACCCTTATAAATACATACACACACACTACACACACTGACTTATAAACGCATACACATATACCCTATAAACAACAATTCATTCAACACACACACACACACACACACACACACACACACATACACAAATGTGTTTCGCCTGCAACCAGTTTCTTTCACTTTTATTACTTTCCTTTTGTTACCAAGGGCAGAATAAGAATGAGAATCTATCGGAATAACAAACAGGATAGTGAAGGAATACTGAAAATAAATATTAACATAGAATGGCTACTCTGCCTAAATTACATGATATGAGAAAAACGCATTCGGAATTTAACTGAATTTAACTGCATAGAATACAAGAATAGCAGAATGATCGATTAGTAGGTTAACAGAAGCAATAAACTGATGTGTTGATTAGAACACAATGTCTAATAGAATGAACATTTAAAAATACATGCAAAACGTGTATAATAATTATAATAGACACATACGCAAACACACACATATTCATATATATATATATGTAAGTACTAATGTGTATTTGTATATATGTATGCTTGTATGCACACATGAATGTATGTATGTATGTATTTTTGTATGCATGTATGCATGTATGTTTGTGTGTATGCCTGAATTTTATGAGTTGTGTTTATACGGTTATTGGGTATTGGCTGCGGAATTTCGTCCAGGGAAAATCCCGTCAAGATGTTCAGTGTTAAAAAGTATTGAATACCTCGGCTGGTTTTAGGTTATTGTCTTTTTTTTTTTTTCCTCCAACGAAATTCTGCAACTTATAAGCGCATAGACAAAACACATTAGTTGGGTATATATAT
>NC_068997.1:46942830-46943458 GCF_001194135.2 Octopus bimaculoides | reverse complement strand
TGTGTGTGTGTGTGTGTGTGTGTGTGTGTGTGTGTGTGTGTGTGTGTGTGTGTGTGTGTGTGTGTGTGTGTGTGTGTGTGTTAAAATAAATATACAAAGCTTCAGTAGGACCTGCGGCGGCTTCTCTCGGTAAGAATTCCTTTTATATATAGTTTCGAAATGCTGATATTGAATTCTTGTAAAATTCACATTGCTGGTGCTGTCCCTGCCTTCTTGTAAAAGTTTCTACACAATTAATTTCTTTCTTCGAGCGTTTGACTTAAGGAACTCTCTTCCAACTTGTTTCCCTCCGATATAATCTTAATACTTTTAAATCTTGAATTGATCGTTTTAGTGCTTTTTATGGCCTCTTCCTTTTAGATTTCTCACCTTTTTTTTTTTTTTAATTTTTTCCTCTCTTTTACTTTTGTAACTCCCAAGACAAAATGGCTGCTTGAGGCCAGCTTTATTGCTGGTTACTCGGTATCTTGTCGAGAATGGCTTCTATAATCCTCACCACAAAAAGAAAAATGGAAATCGTTTCAACAATTCAGGAAGAAGCCTTCTTTATGGTGTTTGAATGTTTGTTGCTGTCGTCGTCGTTATTATTATTATTATTATCATTATTATTATTATTATTATTATTATT
>NC_068997.1:46936154-46942820 GCF_001194135.2 Octopus bimaculoides | reverse complement strand
ATTATTATTATTATTATTATTATTATTATTATTATTAAGGCGGTGAGCCACCAGAATCTTTAGTACGCCGGGCAAAATGCTTAGTGGCATTTCGTCCGTCTTTAAGTTCCGAGTTGAAATTCGGCCGAGGTCGACTTTGACTTTCCTCCTTTCGGGGTCATTAAAATAAATACCAGTTGAGTACTGGGGTCAACGACATTGACTTAACTCCACCCCTGAAACTGCTGGCCTTGTGCCAAAATTTGAAAGTATTATTATTTTTCATACTTTCGGGGTCGATGAATTAAGTACCAGTAAAATACCATGGTCGATGTAATCGACTCATCTTCCCAAAAAAGAAAAAAAAATGGCTGTTGTTGTGGCAAGATTTGAAACCATTAGTCTTATTATTATTAGTCTTATCATTATTTGTCCGAATTCAGAAGAGCTAAATCAAATATATGGTCGAATATATCTCAGCTGTAACCTTCTCGTCTATTTTCAGACATAGTGTACTCAATGCGACGTTTATCTAATATATTTTTGCTCCTTTTTGTCTTAATGATTCAATATGGTGAAGGCTTCAACAGAAGATTTGGGGGAGAGAGAGGGAGTCAGAGAGACACACAGAGATACACAGACACAGAGACACACAAACAAACAGTCAGTCAGATAGACAGACACGCAGACAGACATACGTTAGACTGACAGACAGATAGACAGGCAAGCAGACAGACAGAGACACTGGATTATTGATGATATGAAAGGGAAGAGGTAGTGATATAATGAGCGATGCATTAATAACGGCGATAAGAGAGAGGGGACAATAACGGTAATGATAATAAATATGTGTGTGTGAGCAAGGGAGAGAGAGAGAGAGAGAGAGAGAGAGAGAGAGAGAGAGAGAAGATAATAATGATTTTAAGAGAGACAGATAAACAGGGGATAAAAACGTTAATAAGAGTGTGAGAGAGAAAAAGAGACAAGATAAAATGGCAACATGAGAGAGGGAGAGAGAGAACAATGGTAATAAGAGAGGGAGAGGGAGCGAGAGGCAGAGAGAAAGAGAGGCAGAGAGAAAGAGAGGCAGAGAGAAAGAGAGGTAGAGAGGCAGAGAGAAAGAGAGGCAGAGAGGCAGAGAGAAAGAGAGGCAGAGAGAAAGAGAGGCAGAGAGAAAGAGAGGCAGAGAGAAAGAGAGGCAGAGAGAAAGAGAGGCAGAGAGAAAGAGAGGCAGAGGGGGCGAGAGAACAGTTGTCAATTACAATGAAAGAGAAAGAAAGACAGTATAAAATGGTGGCGTGAGAGAGAAGATGAAAGATGATAATTGCAATAAGAATGCGTGTGAGAAAGAGAGAGACAAAGTAATAATTGCGATATGGGAGAGAGACGGTGAGAGAGAACAAGGCAAAGAGATGTTATAAAAGTGGCAATAAGAGAGAGCTTAAGTGTGAGACACACAAAGAGAGAAAGAGGGAGAGACGGGACGATATTGGTGATAAAAGAACTATTATTTGCACAAAAGAATGAGACATCCATTGAAATAGGACTGAATAGCGCTGAAAATGTTAGATATTAACAATAAACATAAAGAATATAATAGATGAAAGCGGTGTAACGTACGTAACATGTGATATAGATACAGCATAATAATGTAGGATTTATTTATGTTACATAAGAGATTATATATTTCGGATTTGTACTGGTTTGGCTATGATATATGACTAGCATTGGTCTGTTGAAACTAAAGCAGTTTACATTACGACAGAGACAATGGCTTATCGGGTGATCTGCAGCGTGCACCGAGAGGTTTCGCTGAAAGGTACGGATGAGAGAATTAGTGTTGTGAAGACTAAGATATTGTTCCTCTCTAGAAAGTCTTCCCAGTGTGCTCTGCATGTTAGTGGAACATCACTAAAACAAGGGGAAAAGTTTAAAAGTCTCGGAGTCGTATTCACGAGTGATAGGAAACAGGAGACGGGAGTGGATACTAGAACTGCAGGGGCTGGCACACTAATGCGCCAGCTCTGGTATTCGATGGTCAGA
The DNA here is from genome assembly GCF_001194135.2 of Octopus bimaculoides. NCBI lineage: Eukaryota > Metazoa > Mollusca > Cephalopoda > Octopoda > Octopodidae > Octopus > Octopus bimaculoides. The sequence continues at coordinate 46,940,798 of NC_068997.1, read as the reverse complement.
AGACGAGAGGCTGGTAAAAAAAACACATATGGTGTGTCATCTACAATATATTCAATAATTATTGTATCAATCTTATTTTTTATCAATGTAATGAGATTTAATGGCTTGAGAAGTGCATTTTTTGCCCTAAAATTGCGTAAGAAAATTAGCCTCTGACTTATAAACACAAGATCTGAGTTTAGGTTACTTAAATACGGTAAATATAAAAAGATGTCACAAGTAAGATAAATAGAAATAACAAAAACTGATATCTTAAGTAAAACAGATAACACAGAATACAGTCGTAACAGATAACAATGGCACGAATAAAACAGATCTCACAGAAAGCATAGATTTCATAAATGGTAAGAATAAGTTAAGACAACAGAAATAGCAGATGGAAACGTCATGAATAAAATACAATAAATAAATGATATAACAGACACCAATGATATAAATAGAACAGATATCACTGATAACACATATCACATAAAACATGAATATTATGAACGATTTAAGTAACGGAAATAGCAGATAACTATTTCATAAATAAAATATATAATGTAAGGAACAGAGATTTAAGATAACACTGGTACAGAAGACAAAAAAAAAACAGATATAGATAAAACAGAATCATAACCATAAATAAATCGAATAACTTAGATAACAGAAATAATTGATTACATCGATTCCAGTGTTCAACAGGTGCTTATTGTATCGACACTGAAAGGATAAAAGGTAAAATCGACCTTGGCGGAATTTGAACTCAGAACGTGGAGGCAGACGAAATGCCGGTAAGCATTTCGCCCATCGTACTAACGATTGTTTTCTACTCTAGGCACAAGGCTCGAAATTTTGCGGGAGGGGGCTAGTCGATTAGATCGACCCCAGTACGCAACTGGTACATAATTTATCGACCCCGAAAGGATGAAAGGCAAAGTCGACCTCGGCGGAATTTGAACTCATATCGTAAAGACAGACGAAATACCGCTAAGCATTTCGCCCGGGGTGCTAATGTTTCTGCCAGCTCGCCTCCCTATTAGGATATATCATATTGGTTTCACATTTCGGCACAAGGTCATCAATGTTGAGGGAGGGGTAGGTCGATTACATCGACTCCAGTGTTTAACTGGTACTTATTTTATCGACCTCGGAAGGTTGAAAGGCAAAGTCGACCTGGGCGGAATTTGAACTCGGAACGTAATGACGGACGAAATGCCGCTAAACATTTGGCCCGGCGTGCTAATGATTCTGCCAGCTCGCCGCCATATTAGCATATATGATATCGATAACAGATAATATCTCAGGTAACATATAAAATGTAGATAACAACAACAACAACAACATCAGCAGCAGTAGTACCAACAATATTAACTGTGACGGTAGCAACAACATCAACAATAACTACAGCAGCAAGATCGCCGACAACGACAACAGGAGGAGGGGGGAGAGCAGCAGCACGACGAGGAATGCTAGCAGTAGCAACAACAACAACAACAATAACAACAACTACGGGAGGAGGAGGAGGAGGAGGAGGAGAGAGGAGCAGCAGCAGCATGGTGAATGGCAGCAGCAACAACAACAATAACAATAACAACAATAATAACAACAACAACAACAGGAGATGGAGGAGGGGGGAGGAGGAGGAGTAGGAGGACGAGGAGGACGAGGAGGAGGAGGAGGCAGCAGCAGCAGCAACAACAACAGCAACAGCTGTAAAAGTAGAAACAGCAACAGCAAGAGTAATAACAACAACAACCTCAGCAACAACGATAACAACAACACAAACAACAACAGCAGAAACTACAACAACAACAACAACAACAGGAACATGGATCATCATCATCATCATCAGCAGCAGCAGCAGCAGCAGCAGCACGATGAGGAATGCCATTAACAACAGCAACAGTTGCAAAAACAACAACACCAACGATAACAGCAACAGCAAGACATACGTGACATCGGTCGTAGGTGAATGTACGAAGTTGTAAACAAGCGGATTCGTTGTGTACAAACCATAACATGTGTTCACTTTGTTCCTAGTCACTTCCTCCCTATAAACATCAACAACAACAACAATTTTACTCAGAAAATGCTGCAACAGTAAAAACAACAACAACAACAGCCATAAGGACCACTACAGCTACTAGAAAATGATTTTGTCACGAACGTCATTTGCTAACGAGAAATTTGAGATATATATATATATATATATATATATATATATATATATATATATATATTATACGAATGTTTATTAATTTAAGTGGTAGTATATTTGTAGGCTTGTGTGTGTGTGTGTGAGATTATATGAATATATTATGGCGAGCTGGCAGAATCGTTAGAACGCCGGGCAAAATGCTTAGCGGCATTTCGTCTGTCTTTACGTCCTGAGTTCAAATTTCGCCGATGTCGACTTTGCTTTTCATCCTTTCGGGTTCGATAAATTAAGTACCAGTTGCTTACTGGTGTCGATCTAATCGACTGGCAACCTCCCACAAAATTTCAGGTCTTGTGCCTAGAGTAGAAAGTATCGTTGTTGTTGTTGTTGTTGTTGTTGTTGTTATAAAAGGCGGTGGGATGGCAGAATCGTTAGTACGCCGGGCGAAATGCTTAGCGGTATTTCGTCTGCCGTTACGTTCTGAGTTCAAATTCCGCCGAGGGCGACTTTGCCTTTCATCCTTTCGGGGTTGATAAATTAAGTACCAGTTACGCACTGGGGTCGATGTAATCGACTTAATCTCTTTGTCTATCCTTGTTTTCCCCCTCTGTGTTTAGCCCCTTGTGGACAATAAAGAAATAAGAATCGTTAGCACGCCGGGCAAAAGCTTCAGTCTTTACGGTCTGAGTTGAAATTTCGTCAAGGTCGACTTAGCCTTTCTTCTTCCCGGGATCGATAAAATAAGTACTAGTTGAATACTGCAGTCGACGTAATCGACTTACCTATTCACTTGTAATTACTGGCCTAGTGCCAAATTTTGAAATTAATATTATTATTGAGTGAGAGAGCAGCGCATGCCATTAAAGTGACCCTGGGGTAGAAATATATGAAGTCCAATATACCCATCATAACTACCCGTCTGGTAAGGATGCAGCAGGCGCATGCATCACAACCATATGTGCACGAGATGGTGATCTCATATCTAAATAAACAGCGCATCACCTTGCAGGTGGGGGCCGAGTTAGAATTTTCTTCTGGTTGAGTAGCCCATCCCGCTCAAAAGGTCCATGAATAAGGTTTGTTTAAGGATGTTGAACGAAACACCCATGTTTCCAGAGGTGAATTATTCAAACCCCAAAGAATTCCTCTCGACACGTGGCTATGATGCTCCCCACATGATGCTATGATGCTCCTGCACATGATGAGAGATGCACATATCGTTAGCCACTAAGAGACATGCTCAACTGGTTACGGTCAAACAACTGACAAGAAAATTTGTGGTATTGAGTAGAATATTTGTTGTAGATCATCTTTTACACCAAAAACAAAACATGGACATAATAACACTTCCAATCAGTTAGGATCAGAAGTCATGAGAACAAATACCTGGTATTGCTTCATGGCATTTATTATTAGTTTTATAATGATAATAATAATAGTAATAATAATAATAATAATAAGAGGCTATAGTGGAAGACTCTTACCCAAAGTGCCACGCTGTGGGACTGAACCCGGAGCCATGTGGTTGGTAAGCAAGTTTCTTACCACAAAGCCAATCCTGCGCCTATTATTATTATTATTATTATTATTATTATTATTATTATTATTATTATTATTATTATTATTATTATTATTATTATTATTATTATTATTATTATTATTATTATTATTATTATTATTATTATTATTATTATTATTATTATTATTATTATTATTATTATTATTTAAAATAGTTTGATTCGGCTCCATGTAACTTAAATTTCGTCGACTCCTTACAGAAAACTAGATTTGTGTAATATGTATATACATATATACAAAGATGTGTGTGTGCGTGTGTCTGTCTGTCTGTCTGTTTATCTTTCTGTTTGTCTGTGTACATATACGTACACCGAAGGATAGATAGAGATATAGAGAGATAGAGAGATATATAGGCAGATAGATAGATAGACAGATAGATCGATAGATAGATAGAGAAAAAGTGAGAGAGAGAAACAGACACAGACAGACACACAGACACACACACAGCCTGACAAACCGATAAAGATAGCAAACCATCCTTATCGCTGTAAGGTAAAATATTCATACTGCTGCATATGCTCTTCCATAAATATATATCGAGATAGATTAAACTAAATCTTACCATAATAATAATCAAATTTGCTTAAGAATCCTAACTATATTAAATTAGTAAATTAGTCAAATTGTGCAGAATATAACTCATTCAGTCAACTTGTACAGAATATAACACACTTTAAATACGTACTCAATATTGCATCTGTAAGTCTTCTACTAAAGATGAATACATAAATATTAAGCAAGCATATATATATATATATATATATATATATATATATATATGTGTGTGTGTGTGTGTGTGTGTGTGTGTGTGTGTGTGTGTGTAATTATAACTAAGGGTATCTAAGAGATACCACCACGCTGGAAATAGCAGCCAAAGCATGACTCTAAAACCACATTATGAACATTTAATGTGGTTTTAGAGTCAA
>NC_068997.1:46931498-46934787 GCF_001194135.2 Octopus bimaculoides | reverse complement strand
GTGTGTGTGTGTGTGTGTGTGTGTGTGTGTGTGTGTGCGTGCGTGTGTGTATGCGTGTATATGTATTTTTATATGTATATGTGTCTACAAACACACACACACACATATTTATGTACATCCATTTTTATAAATGAGATAAAATAATTTTAAATAGAAAGATTTCTGTGTGCATGTATGTGAGTGATTGTGTATGTGTGTGAGTGTGTGTGTGTGTGTGTGTGTGTCTGTGTATCTGTGTGTATCCCTTTGTGTGTGTGTGCACGTGTGTGTGCACGTGTGTGTGCACGTGTGTGTGTATATATGTATGTCTTTCTGTTGGTGTTTGTTCTCTTTCCACTACCTGAGAACCATCATTGGTTTGTTTACTTTCTTGAAACTTAGCAGTTCAGTGAAAGTAACCAACAGAACAAGTACCAGACTTTAAAACAAACACATGCACTGGAGCTGCCTTATTTGACCGAGCCTTTCGAGAATGTGCCCCGGCATGGCCGCAATGCTACATTACCTCCCCTGATACGAAGGCTAATCAGACGCAGGTTTAACCATTTACAGCTGAGAGGAGTGAAACAACGCGAAACGAGATGTTTTTACTGAAGAACACAAGGCGCAGCTGGTGTGTTAATCGAACTCACGATCTCTCGATCGTGAGTGCAACCCTCCTAACCACTATACCAAGCGCCTTCACACACACACACACACACACACATGTACAACAGGGTAAATCTCTAGAATGTCTTACATATTTTCTCAACTCCATAAACGGCCTGGTAATTTTAGATTGTTAATTAGCTGTATCCTTTCTGGGGTTTTTTTTTTTTTTTGTCTTTTCTAAAATACAGCTTCTCAAGACTGAAACGAAGACAGTTAATTCCATAACCAAGAACATGAGTAATCCCAGGTATATATCTAAAGTGATAATCCAGATGCAGTTATCCGCTGATTTCTCCTTAGTTCAGCGAAAATGGCTGTCTTCTTTTATCTTTTACGTTACGTTGAAGTCTGCAGGACAATTTATATCCACTACAGTGCACACATTCTTTTCGTCTCAGATTATTATGTCTGGTTTTGTCTGGTCTGCTCTAGTATATAGATTTCACAGAGGTTATGAGAATATCTTATCAACAGCCTTTATAACGAATATACATGTGCATATATGTATGTGTGTACGTATGTATGTATATATGCATGTATTATGTATGCATGTACGTATTATTATGTAGGTATGTTTGAATGTGTTTATGTATGCATGTATGTATGTGTGTGTGTATATATATGTATGTATGTATATTTCCTTGTATATTTAATAATTTAGAAGTCTTCCTATAAGGAAGGAGCTGATTTGTAAGAAAGATACAAAGCTCTATCTTTGGAATGTTGATAACAAAAACAGTATCACATTTGTAACTTGAGAAAGTCTTGAAAATGTTTATTGTTCCACTTAGAGGTTGTATACGTAAATATTGGATGTATGTATGTTCTCTTCTGCTTTTAATTATCTGGAGTCTTCTTAAAATGGAAGGAGCTAGTTTTTAGTCCAGCAGGACTAAATACAAGACCTGTTAAGAGGACGGATTGACCTAGTGTAGGGTCAACGACTATTTAGCAATAGCACGGACCCTCAGTTATTCTGGGTTGTTGTCTTGCGAGCTGGAAGACTACTGGGAGTGAGGCATCTCTCAGCTTTTGTTAAAGCATGTCTCTAGGAGAAGGTCATTCAGATATAAAATCAGATATGCAGGGGACAGTATTGAACTTTTTGAGGATCTTTTGCTTGCACGTAAGACCCTGGTATTCCCACATTCCTAAACCTGCGACCCACATTGTCTCTGGGTCATGTGTGCGTGTGTGTGTGTGTGTGTGTGTGTGTGTGTGTGTGTGTGTGTGTGTGTGTGTGTGTGTGTGTGTGTGTGTGTGTGTCTGTGTTTGTGTGTCTGTGTTTGTCTCACCAACATCGCTTGACAACCGAGTGGTTCGGCAAAACAGACCGACAGAATAAGTACTAGGCTTACAAAGAATAAGTTCTGGGGTCGATTCGCTCGACGAAAGGCTGTGTTCCAGCATGGCCACAGTCAGATGACTGAAACAAGTAAAAGAGATATATACGACTGTCTTCCATACAGTTTCCTTCAACGTGATCCACTCATAAGGCATTGATTGGCCTAGGACTATAGCAGAAGATACTTGTTCAAGTTGCCGCCCAGTGAGATTGAACCCAAAACCACGCGATTACAAAGTGAGCTTCTTAACAACACAACGAAGCCTGTGCATTTAGTCTATTTATTTTCCCAATTTCTTCACACGCAATGTTATATTCGATAATCTTCTTCGCAAATGAATTTCACAATACTCCAAACTTTTTATTGACTAATTCTTACAAATATAGACCATCACCATTGCCTCGGATTCCGGATCACATTCAACTTATTTAAATATTATATATTTAGACATTTAATGAAGCGATATGTTATTGTCGCCATTAAAATTTTTTATACAAAAACTGCGGATAAAATTCGATAACCTAACAAACCTGTGAATATCTTGGTAGCTTAGCGAACCGATCATTAAAGTTTTAAATTTTCGCAACTTATTACTGTATGAAGATAAATGTATTCACACATAACTGCGCTTATGATTCCAGTGTTGAAAATCATTACAGTTAGGTGACTAACTTAGTGTTACGAATGTCTCCTTTGAAATTTGTCACGGAATTGATATTATGTGTACCAGTGGTATACTACAATTAGATTCAGTCCAATTACAACTAGCCTAAACAAAAGATTGGCATTGTTCCAATCAAGTTAAGAGTATCTCATTGGGAAAGCTATATATATACGTCGGATTAATTGTGTTCTACATCTCTGAAGTTCGAGACGGCATGTAGTGAAATAGGTTTGAAGAGTGCAGACGACGGTAGAAAAACGTCTGTTTCTAGAGAGTATTCACATAGAATTTGCTCGCTTGGTCGTATCTCTAATTGGTTTTTCACTTACCGAATATCTGCTTATACATTCATATGCGTAAGTGTGTATGTCAGTATGTATGTGCATGTGTGTGTGTGTGAAGGGCTGTGTTGTGTGTAGGTATAAGTGTACGCATATAATGCGTTTGTTAATGCTCAATGACAGGCATATGTGTGTACTGACACGAACGAACCTACATCGAGAGAAGATATCAGTTACAGACGCTGTGGTATGTCAATGTGATTGCACTCGCAAATAAACGTTCATAACGGCACACATATGCATATATATACATATATATATGTAATATATATATATATATATATATA
>NC_068997.1:46926039-46929836 GCF_001194135.2 Octopus bimaculoides | reverse complement strand
ATATATATATATATATATACATAGACATGTATGTATGTATATATAAATATGCATACGTACACACAAATATAGAAACATACGGAACACCATATGGATTAGTAATCTGGTGCTATCGTCAGGAGTTACAGTGTAAAGAACAAAACAAAAAAAAAGGCCGGTATCCAGTAGAGGCCGATGATGATTATGATGGTGGTGAGGGTGTGGTTGGAGAAGTGTTGGTAATAGCGGATGGTGGGTGTGGGATAAACGGGTGATGGTGCTATAAGCTATTGTACAGACTTTTACGTCTCACCTACGTTTGAGTTGGATTGTAAATATTTGTAGGCGGAATAAGGAGACAGGCCACCGTCCTGAGTAGCGTGAATTCTTCAGGCACCGTTTGCTGGGCTCGAAGACGCCCAATCTAGCACCGTCAGCTATGTTTGCTTATTACACCAATGTTTGACGAGGTTAATATCCAACATAAAAGAAACCTTTTGTTGGATATTCTGGTTAAAAAAAGCAACAAAGTGGAAAGAGAGAGAAACAACGATGGATAAGTCTTATATATCTATTAATCTACACATACACACATACATACAGACAGACATACAAACACACACACATAATATATGTACGTATATATGTATGTGTGTATGTATATATATATATATATATATATATACAATGGTTGGGCAAAATAATGGAAACACCTTAAAATTTCAAACAAATTTATTTTAATACGGGGTAGGACCGGCTTTGGCAGTAATGTGTGTGTGTCTGTGTGTATGTGTCCGCACGCGCGCGCGCAAGAGCTGAAGGGCCGCAGCGTGTGGTATTTATGGAGAGCGAGTCTGCCCTCCCCATCAGCCAGAGGGTTTGGGGATTTTTTTTTACTGCAAAATGATTAATGTAATTGTACGTTTTCTTCTAATATAAAGGTCGTTCTTAGCAATCGCTGCAGCGATAATGGTGAACTGGTAAAAACGTACGCTTTGTTCTTATCATTCAGAAGCTTAAGAATCTGACTGAGGGACATAGAAAGACGAGGAACAGAAACGGAAAATGTACAAAGCAGCTATTCTTTATTTGACAGCACACAAATGTAAAATATTGCCAAACAGAGGAATAGAATCTTAAAATGTATTAAACTAAACATGTTTCCATTGCAAAGTAATACGTTATTGAATCATCAGCACTTTCATATTTTTCACTTGAAATTAGTTTTCTAAGATAGTCAGTGTAATCTTTAATTTTATCAAAAATTCTGAGCAACATATTGGAATGTTTATATTAGTCATCAGAAGGCGCCTGACGTTGCATTCTGCCATATTGCCCTTCTCATCTGACCATAGATTATTTATTACAATGAACACTCGTTCATTTGGTGCCGAAGTACCAGGTGTTTTTCTTTGCAGTGAACCAAAAATAATAATAAAAAAAAGAATGTTTGCTACTTTTCTTCATTCATAAAGTTCTGTTGTATAAATTTCTGCTTCAGAAATCCAAAAGCTCTTTTGAATGAGAACTCCAAATAACTGATCAATATTTATTATTCGTAAGGCTGCGAGCTGGCAGTAACGTTAGCACGCCGGACGAAATGCTTAGCGGTATTTCGTCTTTCTTTACGTTCTGAGTTCAAATTCCGCTGAGGTCGACTTTACTTTTCATCCTTTCGGGGTCGATAAATTAAGTATCAGTTGCATACTGGGGTCGATCTAATCGACTGCCCCCTCGATTTGATGAAAAATTTAAGATGTCCACGTATAAACCATAAATACATTTTTCCAGAGTCATTTCCAAAGAATTCTTTTATCTGTCTAAGTTGTGCTTTTGGGAACAAAGGTGAGATTTCAAGCCAGCATGAATGTTCAGAATTCTTTCAACAGATGATAACCGTGAGAAAACCTGGTATTACCATGTTGTGATAGCCTTTTGTATTCCAATCCGGTACAGTCACAAAATTTTCTTACCTGTGTTACATGAACTGAGTATATGTGAAAATATTCGAAAATTTTCACAATAGCTGTCTCGATATGAAGTGGCAATAAATCAACAGCTGTCTGAAGACACTTGTGCACAACGTGTGCAGCACAGCCAATCTCAACAAGATACCATTCAAGTTTTGCTTTTAATCGGCTAAATAGTATGTTATCTTTGCCTTTGGTGGTTGTACATCACCAGACCCTATGTTGCAGTTGTCTCCACAAAAAAAAAAAAAAAAAAAATCCAACGACTTTTCCTGTCAACCCGTGATTGTCGATTAACTGAAGACAAAAGCATTGGTCAACATATTTCAACCATCTCTACTGGAACTGTGTGCATATCTCACAATTTGACTTGTACCCATAAGCAGGAATGTAATATCGAAAAATAACATGTCATTTTAACATCTTTTCGATTTGAAGCATTCATAGAAATTGTCACAATTTCCTGCTGGGCCTTTAGTAGGTTCGGACTTAGTCATTGATGTAATTACATTTAAAATTATTTTTACGGGACGGGAGAGTTAAGCAGTGATGTGTATAAATGCAATGTTATTACTAGTTCGAATGTGTCAGTAGCAGGCCCGAACTCGTAAAAAAGCCATTTACTGTGTTTTGTGATGGAGAAACTTTCTCGCTATACGCACACCACTGCCTTAGCCCTCGCAGCCCGTAATTTGTTTACGATGAGCCGCCGATTAGCGCTACCAACTGTCGTACGATAACTGGAATAGCATAAGAGAGATTGTCTTTCTTATCAGCTCGCAGCGCCACCGTCCGGCTTCTGTGACTGAAGATGAGATAACCACTCCAAAATGCTTGCATCTCACAGCCTGGATAGGTGGCGCTGCGTGCTTATTTAGGTGCATCTACACCATTTGTCAACAGTGAGAAATTTTCTTCATGACAAAATATAATGAATGGCTTGTTTACGAGTTCGAACGTGCCACTAGTATATTCGAACTGGTAATAACATTACATTTAAAATTATGGTTTCACATTTCGTTCTTGGCTCAAAATGTTTTGAGATTACATTCAACGAGCAGTTTGATGTTTTGAACCTAAATTTATTAGAAAGTATATGAAAAACAAAAGCGCATTCTTTAGCGGCAAAGAGAAGCTCCACTTCGATTATTTATGACTTTTTAAAAAGTATCAAATCAGGATGAACTACCAAGAAAACTCACGCCTCAGAGGACTCTGCAAATCAGGGATCATATTTTATTCAGTTGGCACAAAGCTTCTTTAGAAAAAGGTAATCTTTCTTCAGTGCCTTCATAAATGTACACGATCTTTTCGGAGGTTTAAAAATAACTCAAAAATTTTTAAAGGAAATTTATATGAAATATTTAAGTATGAAATATGGTTCGGAATTGGTTTATTCTGTAATGTGTCAATGCCAAGAGAATTTTACAGTCAATAATATAGTAAGAAAAACGGACATGAAATATGCAGCTCGAATTGCTTATTCATGAAACAGCGAAGAAAATTATTGTTACGTAACCCAAAAGTTCATATATACGTACACACAGTAAAACGAAATATTGTGAATATTCACAGGAGAGAAGGTGTATAAATGTATGAGAGAAAGAGAGAGATAAGGAGAGACAGAGAGACACAGCAGAGACAGACAGACTGACAAACAAACAGAGTTTCCTTCTATCAGATTTACTCACGAAGCATTGCTCGGTTCCGGGGTTATAGCAAAATTCACTTGGCCAAGGTGCCATGCAGTGAGACTGAAACTGAAACCATGTGGTTTCAAAGTAAGCTTCTTAGCCACACACCTACACATGCCTCTTCAATAATTGTGGGTTTTTTTCTCTAAATTAT
>NC_068997.1:46921222-46924067 GCF_001194135.2 Octopus bimaculoides | reverse complement strand
ATATATATATAAGAATCGTCCCTTCATGAGGTTTCACACAGTTTTCCCTCAAGCAATTCTCACACGCCGAGCTTCAGGAAAGCCACGGATATAACGATAGCAGACACGTGACGAAAGGTGATGCACAACAAGGTTTTTCGAACCCAAGACCACAGCGCTGCATAGCATACTTCTCAACCATACGATCATACCCGCGGCCATATTACTATGTCAACAGCTATAGACGATGTCCATCGAAGCAATATCTAAAGACATGTCTTATTCACACGGTAACTACAGACTGTGTCCATCTTGTCAACATCTAACGACTGTCTCTATTCAGTTAATATCTTTCATCAGTCTAATGAACATTAATAAGGCTGTATATATTGAAATGCCAACGACAACAACAACAACAATAGTAACAACGAGAACGACGACACCATCAGCAACAACAGTAAAAACAAGAACACGAACAATAATAATAATGATGATGATGATGATGATGATAGCTAATAACAGCAACGACAACAACAGTGCATGGCGTGTACGTTTTTACTTACTGCAAACGTGTGTGTGTGTGTGTGTGGTGCGCGCGCGCGTGTGAGTGCATTTGTACGTGCCTGCGTGTGTGTGTGTGTGTATGTGTGTGTATGTATGTATGTACATATGTATGTATAACGAGTGCAAGACAGAAAGAGACATACATGCATACAGATAGATAGATAGATAGATAGATAGATAGATATACACACTTACAGATATACTAAATACTCTATACTCACACAGGCGTATATACATATATATATATATATATATATATATATATATATATATATATATACACACACATCACATATATATATATATATATATATATATATACATACATACGTATAAATATATACGTATGCATGTATACGTGCGTATATACATATGTGTGTGTATGTATGTGTATAAACGTGTGTGTATGTATATATACATACACATATACAGTAGGTATATATAAGTGAATATGTATGCATGTATAGATAGATAGATAGATAGATAGATAGATATTCTCTATTTATCTAACAAATTTGGTATTTAGACTCTCCGGATTATCTTAAATTGGCAACATAAGAACTACGCCTTAGACAGCTATGCCAAACATTTGCGGAAAAATAGATCTGCCAAATATCAAAGAATTTTTCTCCCTCCCAGCCTCGGCACCCACACACCCAGCCACACACTCCTTATGGTCCTTTTTATTGTTGTTGTTGTTGCTGTTGTTGTTTTTTGTTGTTTATCATTAAAAATTTGTTTCTCGCAATTAGCAACATCGATTTTAATATACTTACGAGAGGTTTATTTTTCTTCGACAACGCGCCCACACATACAACGGAAGGAGGACGAAGAAGAAGAAAAAAAGAAGAAGAAGAAGAAGAAATAGAAGAGGCATAATTGAGGGGGGACACCACAAGAACAGACAACAATTTGTGTAGGGATTTTACATAAAGGACGGGGAGAAAGAAACGGAAAATACAGTGAAATGCGATAAAAACGAACATAGTTTACAAAATATGTGATAACATAAATGATGTAGTCCTCCTGAATCAGGAGAAACTCTAACTGGGGCCAATCAAGGAACCCCACGAATCCATGATTATCCTGACCACCAAAGATACGAGCCCTCTCTCCTGCTTTTCATTTCGTCCAGCGTGCTAACGTTTCTGCCAGCTCACCGCTTTTACTCAGAATTTTATTGGTACTTTCTTTATCAACCCAGAAGCATCAAAGACGAAATCGTACGGGGTGGGATTTGAAAAGTAAAAGGACATGATAATAACGATTCTTTCTAATTTTGGCACAAGGCCAGCAATTTCAAGAGAAGCGGGTGCCGATTACAGTGCTTAACTAGTATTTATTTTATCGACCCAAAAACACGAAATACAATGTTGATCTCGGCGAAATTTTAAATCAGGGCGTAAGGAACCAGAAGAAATACCACTTAGCATTTTTCCCGACCTGTCAGCTCAACGCCTTAATAAACCACTGTCATAACACAACTACACTCGCTGACATAGCAGCAGTATTTGGTGAATTCTATCTGCATACCCATTCACGTAACAGTCACTTTAGGATCTCTACAATAGTTGTATTGAGATGTATTTGAAAGGATCTCCATGTTAACATGATATTCTTTTAAATGTACTGAATGAGCAACGGTGATAGATGGTTTTAAATTTCCATTATGCAATAAAACAGCTTTTAGACTTCGTGGGGATTAATGTATAAAATATTCGCCATTCACTTACAGCGTGCTTTTCAGATAAACTTACAAAAAGTCCATTAGTGTCATAATGACAACAATAGAGGTAACCCCGTCTTGGGAGAGAACAGATATCGTGTTTCGTCATACGATACAGATTATGTGCAGAACCTAAGTTAGGTTAAATAATATTGTATCTGAATTTTCTTTTAAGGAAACGATTTAATATTAAGCTTATAAAAAGGTATTTTATGAAGCGATCCTTTAGCTCCTTCCGAATTATTGTCACTTCAAAAGACATTAGGGAGTTTCTTTCTCTGCGAACACGCTGTACAAATTTACTGGGGCTATGCATGGTAACCTTGTTTCATTTAAAATATAACCTGTATATATTTTTGAGATTTATTGTAATATATGATTATTAAGGCCTATAAGCGCAAGAGTCGCTGTGTGGTAAGTAGCTTGCTTACCAACCACATGGTTCCGGGTTCAGTCCTACTGCGTGGCACCTTGGGCAAATGTCTTCTACTATAGCCTCGGGCTGACCAAAGCCTTGTGAGTGGATTTGGTAGACGGAAACTAAAAGACACCAGTCGTATATATATATATATATAT
>NC_068997.1:46919667-46921110 GCF_001194135.2 Octopus bimaculoides | reverse complement strand
GTGTGTGTGTGTGTGTGTGTGTGTGTGCTTGTTTGTCTGTGTTTGACCCCCAAACATCGTTTGACAACAATGCTCGTGTGTTTACGTCCCCGTAACCTAGCAGTTCGGCAAAAAACCCGATAGAATAAGTACTAGGTTAGAAAGAATAAGTCCTGGGGTCGATCTGATTCGACTAAAGGCGATGCTCCAGCATGGCCGCAGTCAAATGACTGAAACAAGTAAAAGAGTAGTAAGCTGGCAGAATCGTTAGCACGCCAGGTGAATTTTTAGCGGCTTTTCGTCCGTCTATATGGTCTGAGTTCAAATTCCACCGAGGTCGACCGCTGGTTGAATAAAAAAAACCGTTACATACAACAGAAGCTGTATTAGATTAAAATAGCCATCTATGCATCATACTTAATGCAAACACATCATGAAAAGGCAAATTAATTGCAGTATTCGTTAGGAGACAATTGCTCATATGGACGTATTGTGTTTAAGAACACAAATGTATCAGTAACGGAAGCAAATCGTCCATATATATATACGTGTGTGTAAGTATATATATGTGTGTGTGTGTGTGTGTGTGTGTGTGTGTGTGTGTTTGTGTGTGTGTCTGTGTGATTATGTGGTAAGGCTTGAACAAGTAGAATAGCACTCGATACCCTGCGAGTAACATTACACGCACATTCACATGCATATATATATATATATATCACATAATATATATGCACATATATACATACATATTTATACGTATAAATATGTTCATATATGTGAGTGCGTGGCTATTTTAAATTATATTCGTATACACACACGCGCGCACACACACGGTAAGTAGACGAATACTTAATCAGAGAAAGAGACAGACAGACAGACTGACAGACTGATAAACAGACAAACAGACGGACAGACAGACAAACAGAAATTGGCAGCAGTTTTACTTGATAGTATGTAGTAAAATAAAAACCTGATTCTATGAATACTTTTAACAATCACCTGTGAAGCGTTTCTAGCTGGTGATTTTATATTTTAAGGAGATAATTAAAGAAAACATTCATTGCAGCAACCCCAAGGAC
The DNA here is from genome assembly GCF_001194135.2 of Octopus bimaculoides. Lineage (NCBI taxonomy): Eukaryota > Metazoa > Mollusca > Cephalopoda > Octopoda > Octopodidae > Octopus > Octopus bimaculoides. The sequence goes on along the minus strand of NC_068997.1, from coordinate 46,920,052 downwards.
AAATTAGATTTAATTATATAGAATTAAAACTGAAATTCCAACCTACGGCACCTCCTTTCCACATAATAGTAGCAAAAGATAGCAACAGAAAAGTCAGCGTCTCGAAAACCAAACGAGTGTCTCAACAAGGCAGCAATCGATGTGGTTGTTATTTTTGACCCGCTAGAAATTGTAGTCAAATCTCTCTCTCTCTTTCTCTCTCTTTCTCTCTCTCTCTCTCTCTCTCTCTATCTATCTATCTATCTATCTCTCTCTCTTTCTCCCTCTCTATCTCTTTTTCTTTGTCTCTCTTAATAATTCTTTCAAAACAAATTTTCTCTTAAAAAAATAGCAGAAAAGAAAAGGGATATATTTAATAATGGCTTTAAATTTTGGCAGACCAGCT
>NC_068997.1:46915335-46917835 GCF_001194135.2 Octopus bimaculoides | reverse complement strand
GAACGAGGTCGTTTGGTAGCATAAAAATATGTGAACTTCTGGATCTTTACTTGCTTGATACGCTTAAGAATACGTTCACGCGTGTAGGTATAAGCCTATAAAGAGATAACGAGCTAGCCCTATCACAGAATGTCAGCGGGGACACACAGGACACACTAGACAAACCAGAAATATAAAATTACTCAGTATCTCCAACGTAATAACATCCACAAATATAAATACAGCTAACTGAAACATAAAACTATAGGGCATATAAGAAATCTCACATAAAATGTATTTACATTACAAGTGATTTTAGCCACCCACCTATACAGAGTGTCTATAATGTTATGGTGCAATGCTACAAAATTACTTCATTCCTGAGCTTGGACAATTAGAGCTGATAGAGAATACAGTTTTTCAACAAGATGGTGCACCTTGTCACTTTACTCTGCAAGTTAGGCAGTTTCCAAATGATAAATTCCTTAATAGATGGATTGGAAGTGATGGACCGTCATTTTGGCCTTCACGTTCACCAGATTTAACTCCATTGGATTTCTTTTTACGGAGACATGTGAAAAGCAGTGTTTATTCAACAAAGCCTCAATCTTCAGAAGATTTGAAAACAGCGATAATTGATGTGATTGAAAGTGTTATTGAAAATCAGCTGGAAAATGTTTTCCGAGAACTACAGAATCGTATTTCTCTGTAATAGTGATGATGCTGGACGTGTTGAAAATTAACAAGACGAATAAAAAACTTAGGTCATTCTTCTTTCTTATCCTTTTTATAGATTAATTCTATCAAGTATAGTTACGAAGATACAAGTATTTTAAATTGCACCATGACCTTATGGAGCTCCAGCGTGCTAATGATTTAGCCAACTCGTCGCCTTTATTATGCAGAAATAACCGCTTTTATTATAGGCACAAGGCCTGAAATTTGCAAGGAGAGGGACTAGTTGATTACATCGACCTTAGTGTATCACTAGTACTTAATTTATCGACCTTCAAAGGTCGAAAGGCAAAGTCGACCTTGGCGCAATTTGAACTCAGAATGTAAAGACGGACGAAAAGCTAGTTCGTCGCCTTTATATATAAATAATGAAATGAAAATGTAAATACTGTTATTTCTATTCTCCTCTCAGGTGTATAGAGAAGAGAAATGTTACTAAACTATTCAACTATATTAGGGAATTGAAAGAACGGGGAACTATCATCGATATTCATCGGAAAATTCTTAAACGGACAAAAGCCTTCGGCTAGTGTAACGCTGAAAAGTTTTTCATAATAAATTTTTTTTTAGAAAAGAAAACATTATTTAAATATCAGATAAGAGATTTACAATAAATGCAGACAATTCAGAAAAATCTTTTTATGAAACCGGAAAACACTGGGCTACCAGGCTACAGCGAAATCAATGCTGACAGTTACCGACAAAACGTACTCACTCACGCACATATATGCAAGTGCGCACGCACATACATACATAAACACATACACAAACATACACATATATGTAAGAATTTAAAGACATCGGAAGATATGAAGTGAGTTATTTTTTAACTGTAAAATACGAAGTAGATAAAGTTATAAATGACCGCGTGCCGAAATTTAGTCTTAAAAATCCTTAGATTGAAAAAATCTGGAACGCTGTTTGTAGGACTCGAACCTACAACTTCAGTAAGCATGACAGACTTTCTAACCATTATACCAAATAAACACTTTCAGTTTTCTCTATCTGATTGCTTCCATGCGAGAATTATAAGTTGTTTACGTTATTAGAATTTAGAAAATTCGAGGGGTGTAGAATAATTTTCTAACAATGAATTTCGATGTAGATAAAGCAGAAACAAATTGGATTAAAAAAATCCCTTGGGTGGAAAAAATTTGAAGGCTGCTAGTGACGCTCGAACTCACATCGTCTGCAAACATGCCAGACGTTCTGACCATAATGTACTGTGCATAACACGGTGTGAAAGAGAGACTAAGATGCATTTAAACATTAGAAAGCCTCAAGCATGTGAAAGGAAATTATAAGAATGTAAACATGTTCTCTCTTTGCGTTCAGTGAGCGAGAAAAACAAGGTGAGGAGGATATTGTCGGACCGCTTCGCTGTTTGTTGACCGCTCCTCTTTCTTTCCTTTCCTGAGTATCCAGTAACACAGTATCTGTATCACGTCCTCGCGTTGTTGTTTTTTGTTGTATTTTTGTCGTTTTTCTTGTTTGAACTCACTATATATATACATATATATATATATGCGTGTGTGTGTGTGTGTGTGTGTGTGTATGTCTGTCTGTCTGTCTGTCTGTATGTATGTATGTATGTATGTATGTATGTATGTATAGGATGCGATGGGAAAATTGTTGCCATTTTATATTTTAAATGAACACATGTTTTATGTGCTACTAATAGTTTTATATGTCGAGAAATAACTCAGACATACTCATCAGGCACAAACCACATATCATAGCGAACATATGAAGTTATTAATGGCTCATAAAAATATATACTCTGCTT
>NC_068997.1:46914260-46915292 GCF_001194135.2 Octopus bimaculoides | reverse complement strand
ATATATATATATATATATATATACATATATATAATGCGAAAACACGGATTTTCTAGAAGGAATCTGTAAAATTTATCAAATAACTATCATTCTCTATACTAACATACAGGTGGGTAGTAGGGAGAGGAATACAACGGGATAGGTCATGATCTAGCATTATGGTAAGGGATACATGGCCATTCTTACTTTGGCTCCCCTTTTGCAAACCAAAGAGAGTGCCTTGCGAATATCGCTTGACTGGATAGAAACAACAGCTAAATCTACCTCAAATCCGATTCTCCGGATTCAAAAATAGACGCTTTGGATGCTGGTGGTTTTATGAGTAGCTAAAAGGCGGAATGATCATTTATGCTTGATCAGGGATAATAGAAAATCAAACAATAATAACATTACTACCACCAACAATAACAACAACCACAACAACAGCCTCCTACTTTTCGTAAGTTATGAGAATAGAAACAATGCCAGTCTCGTAATGATATATATCAATGAAGAGGAAGGGAGAATAACAGGGAGGAGAAAAGAAGTGGGAGGAAAAGGAGGAGAAGGCAAAAGGGGGTGAGGGTGAAAGTGGGAGGTAAGTGAAAACAAGAGTTAATACAATTAAGATTGTAATCGTCTTTTTCTCATTATGCCAATAATATACGATAAAAACGAACGAATGAAACGACTAAAAAAACATTCCAGAAAACACTCTTCTTCCGTTGTTTAATGTGTCCCGTTCTCAAAGCATGATTATCTGACGTAAAGTCTCTTCTTTTCCTGTTAAATCCGATGTATAAACGTGTCTTATCTCTCATCAAAGATGGCGGCCACCAAACACAACAATGTTCAAACCAGAAGCGATGGATTATGCACAATCGGGAAGGTCAGGATGACTTTCAAACACACACACACACACATGTTGTGTACATATATTCGCTTAATTATATACACATACACACACATACACCCACATACACACGTATACACATCTATATCACCATCTATCCATGTCTCTTTCTAACGTTCTGTCTATATATATATATATAT
>NC_068997.1:46909353-46911997 GCF_001194135.2 Octopus bimaculoides | reverse complement strand
ATATATGAATGTAGAAACGTTATTCCTACTTCAATCTTTGGTTGAATAAAAGAATAAAAGTGGTTTATCGCAATAAGAAACACATTGATCATGAATGTTAATTCAAAACTGTTTCATATATCAAACGCCCCAATGTTGAAAATTCCTTCTTCCATCCTACTGTGAAAATTCATGGTTTGGTCATTTTGACTGCTATATTTAGCATGCCGGTACTGCTTGCTAGTACCCTTAATTGATAAGCTTCAACCGTTATGGGTTTTTTTTTACGCATGCTAAGCCATTTACTACGAGCCCTGAATTTTCAATGATTCTGCGTAAAAGAGTGAGGTATCAGCGATTGTATTGGGTTGTCCGGAAAGTTCGTGCCGATTTATAGTAGCTTACCTTTCGACTTATTTGCCATGAAACCACCTCTATTCTGGGAAGAGGGTATTTTCAAGTTAAAGGAAAGATGGAGACTCATTGTACAACAAAATGGTTCATATTTGGTTGATTAAAAATGTAATGGCAAGTATTTATTGACCTTTTTCTGTCCTTTAAAAATCGGCACGAACTTTCCGGACAACCCAATATTATATACCTATCCTCGTTTATCACGCTTATGTAAAAAAAAAAAAACCGTGATAAATGAATCTCTTTTCAATGCATCATTTCCATGCACTTTGTAGACAGAATGGATGGTAGATTTATTGATGCCAAATTCGTGACCCACAGCAGCGAAACTTTCACCGTCACATATCTTTTTGACCATCTTTTGTTATACCTGCAGAGAATATACTCATCTGCATCATTTGTTAACACTAGGCTCCTCCGTATTTTTTCCCCTTCACTGGTTCCCTGATGATGAGTACGAGTACGTAAATCCGTGTAAAAAACAATACGCAGCCTTACATCACGGTCATGCGAGCAATAACCATGTAAATAAAAGCGATAGTCAGTGCATTCTGGATAGCAGATCATTGTGGGTGGTCGCCGGGGTGCGTTTTTGTGGTTCAAGCATAAACTTTCATCACCGACCTGTATTATCGCACATCGATATGTGATAAGTGTAACACGGTTCACAGTTGAGCGTACCGTGTTGTGCCGGATCAGTGATAAACGAGGCTATATGTACTATCTTTACTTTAGTGACAGAACAGATGTTTAAGGTTAATTGAATATCCGAAATGCTTCCGAGATACACTACATTTTAAATGGAACGAATTACAATAATTAAATTAAATGCCAATGATAAATAGGTAGATTTAATTCATTTTTGTAAGACACTATCGTTTATCTTTTACTGTTTCAATCTGGATTGTGGCCATGCTGGAGTTCCGCGCCGAAGGACTTTAGTCGAACTAATCGACTTCAATACTTATGGAGGTTTTTTTTTGTTGTTTTTTAATTTTCTTTTCTTTCTTCTTTTTTTTTCTTTTTGAAAGTCCGGTACTTATTCTATTGGTATATTTTGCCGAACCGTTAAGTTATGGGGGCGTAAACAAACCAAAACAAGCTGTCAAGTAATGTATGACAAACAAAGGCAGAAGCACAAACACAAACACATACACACGCATATGTCTATACGATGGACTTCTACACAGTTTCCGTCTGCCACATTCATTCATAAGGCATTGTTCGGTCCAAGGCTATAGTAATACACACTTGCCTAAAATACAACGCAGTGGGACTGAACCCGGAATCATGTGGTCAGGAAACAAAAACATCTTAGCGCACAGCCATGCCTACGCTTAATTAAGACACTTACCATCACCTAGGTTTCCCAATCAGTCACCCATCTTAGTACTAACTAAGCTCGACGTTGGTTAACTTCGGTGATCGAAGTAAAAAAAACACTTACTGTAGTAGAAAACACTTGGCCAATGTGCCACGCAGTAAGATCGAACCCGAGAGCACATGGTTGCAAAGCGAGCTTTTTAACCACACGGACAAATTGTTTATAACTTTAATGACAGCGCAGATGTTTAAGGTTAATTGAACATCTCGAAATAGTTCTGAATTACAACAAACTTTAAGTTGAACAAATTGCAATAATCAAATGAAACGGCAATGGTAGATAGGTAGATTTAATTCATTTTTGTCAGATGTTAATTAATAGACTTCCCACTCTATTTCTTTATGTTGATGCATTACATTCGTCATACGATAATTAAGCTTAATTAATATTTTTCTAATAAATAAGATCGGTTGAATACTGGTTTCAAATTTTGGCATAAAGCCAGTAATTTTGAGAGAAGGGGTAAGTTGATTAAATTGATGCCCAGTGCTCAACAGATGCTTATTTTATCAATCCTGAAAGGATGAAAGGCAAAGTCGACCTCGGCGGAATATGAACTCAGAACCGTAAAGACGAACGAAATGCTACTATGCATTTTCTCCGGCCGCTAAACATTTTGCCCGGCGACTAAGAATTTTTCCCGGCCACTACGCATTTTGCCCTGCCGCTAAGCATTTTATCCGGCCGCTAAGCATTTTGCCCGGCGATTAAGCATTTTGTCCGGCCACTATGCATTTTGCCCGGCGACTAAGCATTTTGCCCGGCCACTACGCATTTTGCCCTGCCGCTAAGCATTTTACTCAGCCGCTAAGCATTTTGCTCGGCGACTAAGAATTTTGCCTGACAACTAAGCATTTTGCCCTGCCG
>NC_068997.1:46906438-46909143 GCF_001194135.2 Octopus bimaculoides | reverse complement strand
TTGCAATAATCAAATGAAACGGCAATGGTAGATAGGTAGATTTAATTCATTTTTGTCAGATGTTAATTAATAGACTTCCCACTCTATTTCTTTATGTTGATGCATTACATTCGTCATACGATAATTAAGCTTAATTAATATTTTTCTAATAAATAAGATCGGTTGAATATTATTAATATATTATAATGCACTTGAAGAACTGTTATCTTAACCAACCACTGTTAAACAATTCAGAATTTTTAAAAAGGTAGGAAAGGTTTTATTGCGTACAGTTTCCACTTTAACCTAATGTTGTTAAACAAAACAATGGCACAAATAAAAAGTCCCTTTAGCATTTAAACTGGCTATGTCCGGTAAATATCCTACATGTTTTATGTTCAAACCGGTCAGATCCGCTCCCTCACACTTACCTTACAATGTCTTTAAAAAGAAATAATCACATCGTCGAAATTTCGAAGCTGTGATATATTGCATGACTAATTCAAAACGATGTAAATAAATAAACAACTTTTGACAGAATAGTGTATATATGGTGTTGTCAGATTTTCACTGTTAAATAACAAAAATAAATCTATATTATGCAAATAACGTTGTGTATGTGTCTGTTACACTTTGACCTTGACCTTCAATAAAAATTTGAACTCAATTCATCTTTGACATCTTTATGCAATGTCTGTTTATGTATGAGAGAGATATATATATGGGGAGTGGGAAAGGGGCAGAAAGAGAGCGAGAGAGTGGAACGAAGTGGAGGGTTCTGGAAATCAAATGGTTTTCTTCGATACTTTTTTCTCAAGAATGATACTTTTATTTTATTACATTTAACCTGCTTTGTGTGGGGTGTGTAGGTGAAGGTTCGTCTCTTGAAGAAATGCTATGATGTAAGTGTCATATTTATTTCATAGAAATTTATGCGAAAAGCACTTTCGTTTTTTATATTCGCTGCTCTTAAATTCATGTTATACGGTGAGATATTTTAACGTACCGAAAATCATTTATCCTTTCTGCTACATTGCTTTTATTGTCTTTCGAGAGGATTTCTTTTTGGTGTGTGTTATTTTTCTCCCCCGCGAAAACCTTTTTTATTACTGTGCACATATCCCTGTCACAGCAGATAAGGGAGACAATTTACATTTTCATCAGCAATACATTGTTAACTGCTGTAATTACCTATTATTAAACATTGAAGAACATATCCAGATAACTCTTGTTCTTCCATTCAAATATACATTACATATAAAGAACGATCGCTGAAAGAAGAAAAGAAAAACAAGGAAGAAACAAAGGTGATACAAAAAGATAAAAACAGGGGGAAGAAAGTGAAAAGACAAAAATATAGCAATTTAAGAATCCCAACGTGAACGAAAGCAATTGCAAAAGAGCTATGTTGAAATGTTATTGTGAAATTTAAATAACGTTAATGGGCTTTCAAATAAAACGAAGACTCCATTTATATGAACACGTGATTGAAAGCGACATTGTTACGGAAGGTGAACATTATGGAAAACATGTCATTGTACCAAGAGAATTAACAGGAGACCTTATGACACCACTCTGTCATTCATCTTTATAGCATACGCTATAAAGATGGAAACTACACTTGCAGTTTCAAGTTCGAGCAGCTTCCGCAATGAGAGTCGGTAAGTCTCAACACCATTTGTATAAAATACGTTTGTTCTTTTCAATTGAACTATTTGCGAATAGATAATTGTATGTAGCTCTGTCAAGAGTTATTAGACAGTAATGCAAGCATAAAGCAGGTCTAAAGACAATCTTTTATCGTTTCTCTTTTACTTGTTTCATTACTTGAAGAACTTTTAGCCGAATGGATCAAGCCCAACGCTTATTTTAATTTTCTTTTTTTAAGCCTGGTACGTATTCTATCGGTCTCTTTTGCAGAACCGTTAAGTTACAACACCAGTTGTCAAGCGATAGTGGAGATCAAACACAGATACACACAGACACACACTGATACAGACACACACAGACGCACATACGCGCACACACGCCCCCCCCCCGCACACACAGTAAATCAGGGTCTATAAAGTTATTCTACCTGTTTTATGTTAACGGTGGCCATATCCAGCTTCTCGTACCTACCCTACAATGTTAATCTAAAAATAAACAGTCACATCTTCAAAATCTCGAAGCTACAAGATAATACACGATTAATTTTTTTTAAATGTGAATAAATAAACATCAGATTTGAGTAATCTGAATGTTAAAGGATTAAGGCATTAACTTAAATGTAGATAACATCAACATACTAAAGACAACCGATTGATTCTGAAGGATTTCAGGTTCCTAGTATATTAGGGGTGTTGGCGGTTATGTGATTCCGTAAACAAAGTCATTCTACTTCAGTTTACCATTTCAATGATGTCACGCTTTTCTGAATGTTTAATTAGAGGAAGACTTACTTGGACATTCTTGAGCATTCTTAAGAGTAAAATCTATGACGAAGAAAGAAAATTAACACATTTTGTTGCATCTAAGCAAATGTTTAAATTAAACAACGGTGAAGCACTTACATTCGTTTCCATTACGACTCTGTGCTGGTTTACTTCATATAAAGGTTATTAGGCGGGCAGTTCGTTTCCATAAAGAATAATAATAGTAATAATTCGATATAAAATAGCTAAGTTCAAATAAAAACGAGATGTGGTTAGACTTTTTTGTAGTAGTAGTAGTAGTAGTAGTAGTAG
>NC_068997.1:46903923-46906333 GCF_001194135.2 Octopus bimaculoides | reverse complement strand
AGGAGGAGGAGGAGGAGGAGGAGGAGGAGGGAAGTGCTCCATTGATAGAGCCGTTGTATCTTTGTTAGAAGCCAGCTCCTTCCTCAGAGGAAGAAATCAATTATTTAAAAACAGTAGATAACACATACACACACACATACAAATATATTATGTATGTATATATATATATGTATATATATATTCTTTTATTCTTTTATATATGTATGTATGTGTGTGTATGTTTGCATGAGTGAGTGAACGAGTGAGTTAGTGAGTGAGAGAGAGAGAGAGATAGAGAGAGAGTAATAAACAATGTACTTGCAATTATTACAAACTTCTTTTTGCATATTGTTGTAAAATTTTTAATAGCCCGAGTTCTTTCATTCCCTGGTATCTATGAAACTATTGACTTTCTCCATAACAGAACTTACTTGGTAATGCTGGAATAAAATTTGCTCATTTTCTTGCTAAGCATATACATACTCATGCAAACAAATATAAGAGATATAAATCGTATCTATCTAAAATAACATCTAAAGAATCCATAAATCTGATTAGATCCCGTATACTGGATAACATATGGGAAGGGAAGAAATTATTGTTTCATTAGATTTTACTCCAGACATACGATTTATGAAGTTTTGGGTTAAAGAATGTCATATTATTGAAAAGCTAGCTGAAAGTCTACTTGACATTTTGAGGGGAAATGGTATTGATATAAAATACTGCAGTTGTAAAAAAAAATTTTGCCAATGACACGATATATGTTGTGGCGAGAGTCATTGCTACCCCTGTGGGATTGAAAGAATTTTCTAGCCGAAATCTTATAAAGAGTAACGTATTGGTTGAGACTAGGATAAGCCGTAGGAGTCGTTGAGTGTTCGTGGAAGTCGTAGGAAGCCATTGAGATCGTTGAGTGTTTGTATTTATTGGAGTATCGTGTTTAGTGGAGTAATTAGAAGTACGCTGTGTGAAGACAGATTGTGTCTATCTCCACTTAGTGAAATCTGTTTATCCAACGTATAGAAGGAGATAAAAGAGTGGTAAGTATAGTGACTTAAATGGATTAAAGAACTGGACGAGTTTTCGGATTGCATCTGCATTTGTGTTTATTGTTTTTTTTTCGGGGGTGGGAGGAGGTTCAGAGGAATAGGGCCTTTTAAGGGTTTTTTTTTTCCTATTTTCTGTTTCTACCTATCGGTAGGACTTTCTTTCTGCTTCATTTTCTGACTTTATATATAGCTATGGTATTCATTGTATTCATCCACTTTGCAGCCACATGGTTTTGTGTTCGGTTCCGGTGTGCCGGACCTTAGGTGTGTGTCTTTTACTTATAACCCTTGATCGACCAATGACTTGTGAATGAATTTGTTAAACGGAAACTGTGCGAAAGCTTTCATATATATATATGGATACGTGTGTGTGTGTCTTTGTGTCTGTGTTTGTTCACGCACACGCACAAACTTACACGCACAGTGCTTGACAACCAGTGTTGGTTTGTTTATGTTCATGTAAGTTAGCAGTACGCAAAAAACGACCGATGGAATAAGTAACTTAGAGGTACATCAAAAGTGACTGATAGAAAAACTACCAAACTTGAAAAGACAAGTACTGGGGTCGATTTGATCGACTTAAACCATTTAAGGCAGTGTTCCAGTATGGCTGCCATCCAATGACTTAAACAAGTAAAAGATAAACGAACTGAATCGCTCGATGTTGTCATTTAGTATAAAAACTTTATTAGTGAGTATAACACTTAAAGTAGGAGATATATTTAAATTAAACCCATCACATCAAATTGAGATAACGATCATTTAAATAAATGTTCAACATGACTAGTTGATTACTTAATGCAGGTTTGCATACCTATCCCTTTTTTTTTTTGTAAAAGAATATATATTTTTTCTTTAATCATTATTTTTCGCTAAATTTACTTAAACTGAATGTAAACAGACATGTAAACAGAAAATGTAGTCGTATTGTACTTTTTTAACTATTATCATAGTTAGACCATCTAAAGTGAGATGTTGATTCTAATCGTTACTAGGTGACGAACTGTTAGAGCTGTTAGATACTATAAAAAACAACCATTGGTTGTGTGGTTACGAAGCTCACTTGCAATTATGTGGTTTCGGATTCAGTCCCACAGTTTGGCACTTCGGACTAAATTTAGTAGTCGACCCAGCAACAATCAGAAGAAAACGAACTACCTGCATCATGTGACCTTTGTGAGAAAAACGTGAACTTTCAGGAACAACATCATGAATTTAATACATTCCAATTTATGTTCCGTTTTACTAAAGCGATTGAAACCGGTAGCATATTTTGATAAAATGTAAATTCTTTCTATTATCTATGATGCAGTATTTTCTCCTTTTTGTCCTTCATTATAAATCTACCCATATGAAAATCTCTTAACGTTTTCCCTTAT
>NC_068997.1:46883452-46903872 GCF_001194135.2 Octopus bimaculoides | reverse complement strand
TATATATATATATATATATATACACGTACGTGTGTGTGTGTGTGCGCGCGAGCGCGTGCGTGTGCGTATGAATGTATATGTATATAAACATATAGATAGATAGGTACATAGATAGTTATTTCTATCAAGCAATTAATCTCTCTCTCTCTCTCTCTCTCTCTCTCTCTCTCTCTCTCTCTCTCTCTCTGTATATATATATAATATATAATATATATATATATATTTTCGAATTTTTATATATACATATATACCTATTTCTATCAGTCAATCAACCAATCAATCAGTCAGTCTATCTCTTTGTCTGTCTGTCAGTCTATATATATATATCTCTTCCTCTCTTTGTCTGTCTCTCTTTCTCTCTCCCTCTATCTATTTGTATATATATAAACATACGTACATACGTACATACATACATACATACATACATACATGCATAGCAGTGCTAAAGTATGTATCTGCATGTGTTGCAGAAGAGTCCTAAGGGTAAGGTTTGTAGTAAGGATTATTAAGCATCCTCAAATAAAAATGAAATTCACATAATGTTCAATCACATTTTGCTTTTACTTAGATCGTAAGCTACAATATTTAAAGTTACATTTTCCAGCTCTAGCCTGAACACATATGTCGTTGATACTGAAAGCGTCTATTTCATGCAGAAATTCATGTTCAACATTCATTCCAGTAAGCTTGTTCAATCAGTTTGTCCTTTACTGCTCCCTCGTTCATTCTAAATTCCTTTCTACTTGTGAAATTGAGCGTTCTCCAATACAGTTAATAACTACGAGTGACGAATAGATGTGTCAGACATTTTCTACATTTGGAGAATACGACTCCAAAGAAAAGCCATTTATCAAACGGACAAACTTTATATCAACAAGGTCATGTTTGGAGCTAATTTGAGAAGCGATATCAGTTTTAAACAATTCTATAAACCAAACCAATACTTCACCGAGATTTTCCCAGATCTTCCGGATGATAATTTGACAATATTTGATGACCTCTTTACAGTCTCTTCAGGTTTAAATGCCCGTTACTGATAAAGGAATTCAAATACGTCACTCACCTTTTGATAAGCTTTTTGGCGTTTTGACAAGGCAGAAAGCAAGCAATGAATGATGGCAAGAAATGTATTGGCTTATAAACTTCTGTGAAGGCGTTTGATATTCAACAAGTAGATCAGGAGTGCTGGTATCACTAAAATCAATACTTGTGGCTTTGCTTGTCTTCTTTCCGAGTTTGTTGTTGACAATCTTTACACTTACTCAGACGTATGGTGTTTTGTTCGATGTCTGGAAACGTTGACTATACAACTTGATTTTTCAGGCAGTCAGTCGTCTTTCGAAATGTAGGGCACATTAGCCTGGCTCTCCGTCGGTTACAACGACGAGTGCTCCAGTTGATCCGATCAACGAAACAGCCTGCTCGTTAAATTAACATGCAAGTGACGTGTGTGCCCTTAACGTGTGTCTCAGGGGGATTCAGCGTGAACACAGAGTGAGACAAGGCTGGCTCTTTGAATTACAGGTACAATTCATTTTTGCCACATGAGAGGTGAAAGACAACGTGAAATAAAGTGTCTTGGTCAAGGACACAACACTCGGCCGCAAATCAAACTCACGACCTCACGACTGTGAGCCGAATACCATAAACACGAAGCCACGAGCCTTCACTACAACTTGATTATAGCTATGCAAGGGTCCATAAGGTGCACGATCTGTGTTCAAGTCTTCTGAGAGACCCGCAACCAACAGAACCGAGAAAAACATCGCAGATGTGCAGGCAGCTGCGAGGGGATATCGTCGAATCATCATCCGTGAGGTATCAGAGGATGTGCAGATTAGTTACGGTTCAGTTCAGTCCATTATCACTGAAGATTTGAGTATGAGACGCATGTCTGCCAAGTTTGTGCCCAAAACTGCTTTCAGCTGAGCAAAATGACACTCGGGTTTCAGTTGCAGAAGATCTCCTTGACTGTGCAGAAAACAATGAAAACTTTTTGAAAACTTTACATAGATCTCTGAGCAGGTATCGTCAAGCTTTTGGCAAAATTTTAAAGCAGATTCTCTGCTCAACTTTGTCATGGTCAATGCGACGACCACACGCGACACACGTTCCTTCCAAGCACTGCTGCAGACGGCAGAAGTGAGCTAAAACGTTAAAACCTAGTGCGCATGGAGAGTTCAAGATCAATCTGTGCAAACCACGTATATATTTATCTTTATATATACGATGGGCTTCTTTCAGTTTCCACACACAATGCATTGCTCGGTCCAGAAATACAGTTGTACACACTTGTTCAAGGAACCAGGCAGTTGAAGTGAACCCGAAACCATGTGATTAGGAAGCAAACATCTGACTTCTTGCTCCACAGTTACGCCTAAGCCTAAGCCTTCAGACGTTAATCTTAGAATTACCGTATGTGCTTATATATGCATCTTGGTGTGTACGCGTATGTGAGTGTGTATGTATATGTGTGTGTATGTGTGTGTATATGTATGCATGTACGTGAGTCTGTGTGTTTGTGTGTGTGTGTGAATGTGTGTATAAAAGTTTCTCTCGTTAAAAACTAGTGAACTGAATTAGCAGACGATAAGTACGTTACGTCCATCTTAGTTAAGAAATTCAAGTGAAATACTGATACGGCGATAGACTTTATTATACAGAAATAAGATGAAGCAGTTGGGTATTATTGAATTAAAGGATTACAAGTTTCATGGCTAGAAATATTATAATGATCTTTCATAACTTTTTTCGACTACTCAGACAGTCTATGAGATTTCGAGAAAGTGGCGCATTCTAGAATATATTTAATCATACGGCATATTAAATCATACGGCATATACCACAGTCCTTGCCTACCAACCAGCGTTAAACATTACATTCATATATATATATACATACATACATACATACATACATATGTATATGTATGTATATATATATATATATATATATATATATATATAAAGACATACACACACACAAACACACGCAGAATAATATACATATATTCATACATATAAATACATACATGCATACATACGTATCATGCACACATACACAAGCACACACACACGAACACGCACGCACACACACACATACACACAAACATGTATACACACGCGCGCGCGCACGTATGTTGCTTTATGTAGAACGAATGAGAAAGGAATACTCAATACATGTAGAAGATATCCTTTTTATTGAAACTAATCCGGACGTTTGACTCGCAACTCGAATTTCACACCATTTTATTTGCGTGATGATCGCAGCGATGTGAAACAGAAGCTCTCAGTTTTTGTGTCGATACAACTGTGTGTGTGTGTGTGTGTGTGTGTGTGTGTGTGTGTGTGTGTGTGTGTGTGTGTGTGTGTGTGTATGTGTGTGTACGCTTACAATGATGAATATAGAAAGTAAAAGTTGTAGAATATACTTTTAAAATGTATTTGACACCAGAACGTGATCATGGGTGTATATAGCTGCATCTGATAATCTGGGTGATAATGTGATACTATGATATATTATCAGAATATTACAGCATTTCCCAGACTATCATGTGCAGCTATACACCCACCACGATCACAATTATCGTATTCTTTTCCATCTGGATTGAAGTTGCTGAATTAAATTTTCTTTCTGTCGCCGTGCAGGCCTTCCAGGTGGCATTCCTGGTTTAGGACGAATGTTGCTGTAATTTAGCTCCAGGATTCATCATCTCCAGGATTCATCATCTCCAGCTGGCTATACGACACGATCTGTGTCCTTATGTTTTCGAACAAGGGAATCTAGCACACCTACTCAGCTCAAAACAATATTTGTGTATCGTGATATAACCCGGAAATAACCTGGAAATCGCGATACAGAGACATTGTTTTGAGCTGAGTGGGGGTGCTACATTCCCTTGTTCGAAAATATAGCCTGCTGGAGATGATGTCTCCTGGGATTAAATTATAGCAACATTCGTCCTAAACCAAGAATACTACTGTTAATAATTTACAATAATATCAGTGACTAGCATGCGTAAAAGACGCATAGAGGCAAAATTATCAATTAATAATGAAGAGTACTACTTGTAGCACCAGGGTCTTAAAATTTTACTGCTCGTTCCCCCGATTTCACCCTTGTAAACAAGTGGAAAGTGTGGTTTTGAGCCATTTTGACTGCTATTTCTAGCATGCTGGTGATACAGTAGTACCGTTCATTATTATTATTATTATTATTATTATTATTATTATTATTATTATATACACATATATATATGTAAAAACATATATATGTACTTATACATATACGCATATATACATATATATGTTTATATTTATATATATATATATATATAATCACACAAACAAGAATATGTATTCTTTGTGTGTGTGTGTGTGTTTGTGTGCGTGTTATGTCCTTAGACACACTTCGTACTGAAACCTTATCATTATACCAATAATGTATTTTTAAAATGTGTTCATTAACCCGCGTACTTGTTAACCTTTAATGATACACAATTCTTATCTCCGCTTCTAGAGATCTTGCTGAAGTACCAAACTATTTATAAAGCGTAAGCTTTCGTTCAGTTCCGATAAAGTTTATATAGAGAGACTATTAGCAAGGTTAACTGTTACATGTAGAAGGTTAATCAGGGAGATGTTCACAGCAATGGATATAGATAATCCAAGGAGTTTTTTTAATTTTTAATATGACAATCCTATGAATAATTTATATAGCGTTTTGATATCTTTGAAATTAAATTTGTAAGCTACAACCTCAGTATTGTCTTTTAATTTGCCTTTTAACACGTCCGATCACTTTATGTATATGTGTGTTTGTATACAAACGTGTACATGTACATATGACATATGCATGTATGTGTGTTAATAGAATTATAGTGCAATTCAAAAGCCATGGAAAAGAATCGATTCTGATCCCGGCCGACCTAGGCCCCCGGAAGGGAAGCTTCTCTGCATGAAGAGAATTGTGGAAAACGAACCCCGTTCGGAGGCTTCTGACATTGCAAAACAGCTAGAAGTTAGTCTAAGAACGTGTGTTACATATCTGCATAAGCTTGGGTATTATGGACGAGCAGCTAGAAGAAAACCTCTCCTTCAAACAATTGATATCATGAAAAGAAAGAATTGGGCTAAGGAGATGTCAGAAAAATCCAGTTCATTTTGGGATAGAGTGATTTTCTCAGATGAATCCAGATTTGCATTATTTTCAGACAGTGGACGTGTTTGGGTCTGGAGGCTTCCCAATCAAGAATTTGATTTGAAACGACTCCAACCAACTGTGAAACATGACGATATCTCTGTAATGGTATGGGGAGCTGTCACCAGCAATGGTCGTTCTGAGCTGATCGAATGCGTTGCAACCATAAACTCTGAAAAATACATCGAAATACTTAAGCAATAACATAATGAAAAATGAGTTTTTATTCATGGAAGATGGGGCTCCATACCACACAGCGAAAAGGAATCAACAATTGCTGACTGAAAATGGGATCAAAAAAGCTTCCTTGGCCGAGCCAATCTCCTGACATGAACCCAATTGAAAATCTTTGGAGCATACTAGATAGAGCTATACGAAAAACTCGACAGAAACCTAAATCTAAAGATGAATTGTTTCGATTGTTGCGGGAAAAGTAAATACATACATAGAAATGTAAATACATACAAATGTAAATATATACAAATGTAAATACATAGATATATACACATACATGCGTACATGGATACATTGTGTATGTGTGTGTGTGTGTGTGTGTGTGTGTCTGTCTGTCTGTCTGTGTGCGCGTGCGCGCGTGCATGTGTGTATGTGTGCTCGCTTTGCAAACAATCGATTTAATGTATGGACCCATGGCGCAGCATCTCCGGCAAATGTCTTTTACTATAGCTCCAGGACAACTAATAACTTGGGAATGAATTTTCCAGACGAAAACTGCGTGGAAACCTCCCCGCCGTCCTGTGTGTATGCGTGTGTCGGCGGGGGGGGGGGAAGTCTTTGTGCCTCTGTTTGCCCCTACCACCATTTGATAAACGGTTTGTTTACATCCCTGTAACTTAGCGGTTCGTCAAAAGCGACCGACAGTATAAGTACCAGACATGCAAGGCAATAAGCACTGGGTTCGATATTTTCGACCAGAAGCTTTCAGCGCGTTGCCCCATCATGGCCGCAGTCGAATGACTGAAATAAATACAAAAATGAAAATTAAACATATACCCCACACACACACACACACACACATACTTCATATATCATATTTATATATGTATTCAAATACATATACTATATATTTATCGTAATATCGTATATCATATCATATATAAATATATATATAAAAGCAATAATTATAACGATATAGAATACATGGACGTCCGAATAATACATCTCTCCAAATTCACATTATCTATCTATATATATATAAATACATCGTAAATCATATAGTGTGTGTGTGTGTGTGTGTGTGTGTGTGTGTGTGTGTGTGTGTGTGTGTGTGTGTGTGTGTGTGTGTGTGTGTGTGTGTGTGTGTGTGTGTGTGTGTGTGTGTGTGTGTGTGTGTGTGTGTGTGCGTGTGATATTATATTACGTAGCGAGGTGGCATCTGATCGTCTGCCACTTGGCCATAACCGTATAAACTTGTTAACATTATGATGGTAGACAGATATCGTCATCTTCATAAAGTAGTCAAAATCGGATTAGCGGGCCATTCACTGAAGATCGACTAGTTTTGCTAAGTTAACTAAGTTTTACTAACGACACTTCACCTAGACACACGTAGACATATCTCGTTCATATCTTTCGCTTATTCAATGTTTTATTATTTATATATGATCAATAATAAACATAATGAATGACAGGCAGACTATAGTTCTTCTATTGAGCTTATAATGTCCATTGTATATGGTTTGAAGCTAAATGTCTAGAGATAGGTGTTTGTGTACGTATTTGTATGTGTCGTTCGTTAAATGAGTGTCGTATGAATGCGTGTGGTTATATGCATGTGTACGATTGTTTGAATGTGTTTAAAATGATGTGTATTATGTTTATGTAACAGATTTATATACGTCAATATGTATTAGCACACACACACACACATATATGCGTGGTCTGATCAATAAGTATCCGGACTGTTGACATAGTAACGAAGTTAAAGCCCGCAGAATAAAGCCGCTTGGCACAGATTGAACTTGAACTCTGTTGTGCATGGGCACTGAGTTTTCACGTTCTAGCTCAATTTCGCCGTTTACAGTAATACTTGCAAGGAAGGTGTGTAGTGTGTGATCGTCGCATTGACCATGACACAGGCCTACGCAAAGTTTTCAAAAAGATGTCATTGTTCTCGACACAATTAAGGAGATTTTGTGCAACTGAAGTCCGAGTGTCTTTTTGGTATACTGAAAGCAGTCTTGGGCGCAAACTTGGGAGACATGCATCTCAAACCCAAATCTTCAGTGATAATGGACTGAACAGAATCGTAACTAATCTGCACATCCTCTGACACCTCACGGATGGTGATTCGATGACATCCCCTCGCAGTTGCACGCACATCTGCAACGTTTTGTCACAGTTTTGCTGATTGCGGGTCTCTCAGAACGTTCGTCATTATCGACATTTCTTCAGCCATCTTGGAAACGTCTGAACCACTCGTATATTTGTGTGCGGCTCATACACTCCTCTCCATACACTTTATGCAACTTTGCGTAGGCCTCTGAGCAGGTACCGCGTTGACAACTTTCTCTGTCGTCGTCAATGCGACGATCACACACTGCACATGTTCCTTCCAAGGACTGCTGTAAACAGTGGAAGTGAACTAGAACGTTGAAACTTAGTGCGCATGTGCAGTAGAGTCCAAGGTCAACCTGTGCCAAGCGGCTTTACTCTGTGTGCTTTAGCTTCGTTACTATGGCAACAGTTCGGATACTTGTTAATCAGACCTCATATATATATATATATATATATATATATATATATACAGAGAGAGAGAGAGAGAAAGAGAGAGTGTGTAAAAGTAAAATGAAACAAAGAAAACGCACATTAGGTATAAAAGTAATAGCTTTTTTTCTTACAAAAGCAAAGATATTTACATGCAAATAAATGATTTGAGGTGGAATTAAGTATAAAATTCATTAGTAGTCATTATAAAAAGTAATAACCATACTGGTTTCGTCAGAACTGCTTACATTCCTTGTATGCAGTTTTTCACTCAGACCCAATACCGTTTGGAAATCGATGTTGATTTAAAGTCAGTGATCAGCTCTGACGAAACCGATATGACTTTGACTTTCTATACTGACTAATAATGATGATTTTTATACTTCTTAATTCCACCTCAAATCATTTATTTGTATGTATGTATCTTTGTTTTTTTTTTTAAAAAAACCCATTACTTTTATACCTAATGTGCATTTTCTTTATTTTTTTTACTTTTCCCCTATTTTAGCACATGTAGTCTTTTTTTCTTTGAAACCTGTTTCTATTATAGATAGATAGATAGATAGATAGATAGATAGATAGATAGATAGATAGATAGATAGATATTATATACGTACAAACATACATATACATACGCACATATTAACGTAATGACATCCCTCTATTCATTACTTGTAGCAGATCAGTTTCCATAGAGACATACCGCTCTCCAGTTAAGTAAGTCAGTATGAAGCATCTAATTGCATATCAGTCACAAAAACGGTATCGTTTCTCAGTAAATGACAGCAACAATTTAATTCACTGTAATCTACCTCTCGATACACTGAATAGTCAAACAAATTCTGGTAAGTTATGTCTGAATAAATTTTGATTATGACAGACACATTCCGTGAATAAATATTTAAGTTAAGCAGTGCATAGTAACATAGCAAGTTGTCAATAAGTGAATGTATCAGAATGAGACAATTGACAGCAAATTTCATTTCTCTGCTTAAAGCAGTAAATCGTAACTTTTTTTGTGACTCAGTTCTCCATTTCATCGAACGTCGTTTCACAAGCGCACCTTCACCGTGTTTCAGCTTTTATTTTCTTTCACTTGTTTCAGTTAGTGTTTTACGGCCATACTGGGGCACGACCTTGAAGGGTTTAGCGGAACAAGTTCGTACTTATTTTTAAACTTGACACTTATTTTATCGATATCTTTTGTCGAAAGCATCACCGGTTGTCAAGCGGTGTTGAAGACAAAGGTAAACACAAAAACATGCACACAAGGTCTCATCTACTTTACATTTCCTAGACATTGATGTTTCTGATTAGAAATTTCACTTGTTGATGATCTGGTCATTAATCAACATAGAGCAGTGCCTAAAATACGTTATTCGAGTCAAGCAGAATCTAATTTTGCGAAGCGTTTTGTATTAACCGTACCTTTTATAGTAACATATTCTGTATGTGCCTGCTTCTTTTGCGTAGATCAGTACCTTCTATATTATATTTTAATGGAAATTATCAAAGAGGGCTAAGGCTTATATCAGGCTGAGTAAAAAGTAAGCAACGTTTTGAAACATGAAATTCATCACAATATATTTCAACAATGCGGAAATTTTATTCATCAAACTAAGTACCATTACGATCAACACATTTTTGTTAACGAGTTACAAATTTGTTTATTCCGGAAACATAAAAATCTGGAGTTCTGGAGTCGATGAACTCTTTGAACGCACTTTCAGCATCGGTTTGGTTTTTGAACTCCTTCTCTCATAGGAAACCATCAAAGTATTTGAAAAAGTGGTAGTCAGTAGGAGAAAGGTCTGGGGAATAAGCTGGTTGGGGAAGAACTTCGTAGCCAAGTTCCCTAAACTTTTGGAGCGTCATTAGAGAAACGTGTGGTCGAGCATTGTCATAAAGAATGATTGGCCCTCTTCTGTTGACCAGTCTGGGACGGAGGAGTAGCAGTTTTTCGTTCAGTTTGGCAATTTCATGGCAATATGTTTCTGCAGTAATGGTTTTTCTGAGTTTTAAGAAGTTATAGTGGATGAGTCCAGCAGTACACCACCAGTCACTATAACCTCCTTTTTAAAGACTTTGGGTTTAGGGAAGGTTTTCGGTGCTTCATTTTGGTCCAGCCACTGCGAAGAAAGTTTTTTTATAATTGTACAGAATCTACTTTTCATCGCATGTAACAATACGGTCGAGAAATTGATTGGTCTGGTTACAGAAAAGAAGCGACGAGCAAATTTCATATCTGCGCATTTTCTGATTTTCATTTAAATCGTGTGGTACCTATTTGTCGAGCTTTTTTGATTTTCCGATCACATGCAAATGGTTGCAGGCAATTTTCTGGCTAACCTGAAGTTCTTTTTTTAGTTCTCGGGTGGTTTTACGTGGATCTTTCTCAATGACCGTCTTTAATTGACCGTTATCCATGACAGATCGGCAAAACACTCACGATCTTCAAGACTCGGGTCTCCACTGCGAAATCGTTTAAATCATTTTCGAGCTGACCACTCATTGGTCATTTCTTCACCAAACGTTTTGTTGATGCCGCGAGTAGTTTCAGCTGCTTTACGTCCTTTTTTGACTTTCTGAAATGAACTTCCATTATGCAGCTGCGGAGTACATTTTCATTGCACATCTTATGTGGTGTTCTCACTACATAAATAAATGAAGTTAGTACGAAACATACGTACTGCTATAACCTAATACATTTTTGTTGCTTTTCTTCAACATGGGCGTAGTATAATTACTGAAACAAGTGAAAGATAAAAGATAAAAGATGATAGTGGTGACGAATTCTCGTCCGAGTATGTGACCGGCTGCGATTACGCACCATTGAAAAGGTGAATAAAATGTTGAAATGCATCGGGCACCCCTACCGGTCGCTACTGGGACGAATTTTCGCTTTCCTCTTATAGTTACTGTGTTTTTAACACCATAAATCTCCATAAGAGATGTTATCTCAGGACAATTATTCCGTTAACTGGCCTATCGACTGTGTATTCGCATTTAGTATGATACATAGATGGCTATTTTAATCTAATACTTCCTGAATTGTGTGTAATTGGAAGAAATATGTAGACTGCTTTCGAAACACCAAGAAAACACAAAAGAAAACATATTCAGTGATATGTCTGGTCATTTAGGATCAAGTAGAAGATTCTAATATATATTTATCAAGATGGTCAAGTTAATATTTCAAATGATATTAATTCATTGAGACAGACGACCGATACAGAATACAAGTAAAATTATGCAAGGTGTACTATATAACAGAATGTCTGGCTAAGCTGTTCAGTAAAACATAGTCCGACCAATGCTGCACAAATAACTTTGAATGAAAGAATGAAAGAATTACACCAATTCATGTTCAACCGTTCGTTTTTCATTTTTTCCTTTTTTTTTTCTTTTTGTTTTTTGCAATAATATTATGAAAAGAGGTTCTTATTTACAACAAAATGTAGTACTGCTGAATAGTGACGTGGAATGGTTCATTTTATATATACGACAATGTAAACTTGATAACGTGTATATGTTACCGCTAGAATATGTACGTGTGCATGTATTTGTGTATGTGAAGGAATATTTCTCTGTGTGTGTGTGAATTGATATATGTGCGTGTCTTTGTGAGTGCGAGATATGTGTGACAACGTCGTCATACTGTGTATGCTGATATAAAAATAGGTGTCTGCTGCAATGTTGTTACAATGAATATGTTAGTGCCAAAATGTGTCTGGCGCATGTGTATGTGAGTGTGTGTGTGACGATGTAATTGTGCTGTGTGTGTGTTAATATAAAAAGAGGTATGAGTTGCAAAGGTGTTACAACGTGTATGCTAATAGAGAAAAGTATGTTCGTATGTGTATGAGTGTCAACGTTGTTAACATACTACGGGTGTTGACACAAAAATGTGCGAACTGTGTGTACTCTGTGTGTGTGTGTGTGTTTGTGTGTGTGTGTGTATGTGTGTGTGTGTGTGTGTGTGTGTGTGTGTGCGTGCGTGTGTTTGAAAGAAAGGTTTATCACAGCACGTTCTTTCCATCGTATGTTTGCTTATGGAGGAGATTTTTATCAGAGCGTATAGAGGAGAGACACAAAATCGAATGTTGTGAAGTAGCTGCACAAGACTACAACTCTCTTAATCTGAGTAGTGAGAGAATAAAGTATGTGAGTGACGAGAAAGTGTCAAAAACGAACCAAAAGAATGAGTGTGAGAGAATAACTGTGCGAAAGAACTGTCTTCTTGCTTGGCCAACTGGCTAAAACATCGGCCCGAACCCTCCTTTGATAACGAACG
This sequence comes from Octopus bimaculoides, assembly GCF_001194135.2. NCBI lineage: Eukaryota > Metazoa > Mollusca > Cephalopoda > Octopoda > Octopodidae > Octopus > Octopus bimaculoides. The sequence goes on along the minus strand of NC_068997.1, from coordinate 46,891,655 downwards.
CTTCATTGATCGATGAAAATGTAGCCTTTTTATTAGTCAAAGGATTGGCAAAACTAGCGGATGCTCGCAAATGACAGTCATCGATTAGTGAAAAAAATAAAGTGAGGATTTGTCTGGAAGGTGAATTGTATGAGAAAAAATCCAAAAGCTGTGGAGGAAGAGAAGCGCAAAAATAAGTTGGAATGCAGATGGGAAAATAGCCAGGTAATGTAGAAATGGCGCAAAGTTCTATTGATCCCAGGAATGAAGACAAACTGCCCGCTGTACACGCTCTCTTTCTTTCTGTTCCATATGGCTTGAAAAAAATATTTCAACCATTTGGTATTCATTTAAATGCGTTCGCTTTTTCTTTTCTTTTCTACTTGGCATTCCTTCGTTATACGTCTGAAAAGAGGTAAAATTTATTCAAATTTCAAAAGCGATGAACAAATGCTGGAGAGGAAGAAAAGAGCTACAAAATACCATAAAACACTACGATGAGAATATTTTTTCTTGTTACGTCAAATAACATAGGAAAGAATTAAAATGATGAAAAAAAGCGAACGAATATTTTATACTACGTTAAAGGCGGCGAGCTGGCAGAATTGTTAGCACGCCGGGCAAAATTCTTTGCGTCTGTCTTTACGTTCTGAGTTCAAATTCCGCCCGGGTCGACTTTCAAATTCCTTTCGGGGTCGATAAAATAAGTGCCAGTTGAGAACTGAGGTCGATGTAATCAACTTATCCCCTCCCCAAATTTGTTGGTCGTGTACCATAATTTGAAATCAATATTTTACTTCGTTTACGCAAGTTGTACTTGATTCTGTTCTGCCATTTGGCTTTACCATTTTTAATTACATTCGACTTTGCTTCAGCTTAGAAAAAAAATACTGAAGGTACTCACTATCCATATTTGAAAAAGGATTAAATTTCATAATAAAATACGATTCTTAAAATTATATCAATCACCAAAGACGGACGATGTGACTATCGAACATTAACAATCGATACGTCAAAATTGCTAAAAGAACGAAAAATATTCAATAAAGAAAATAGCTTTTTCATTTTTTTTCTTTTTTGCTCATCTAATCTCTCCATCTCGTACTGAAAATCCGTCCATCCATGACCCCCATTCCTCTAAGTTTCCTCGTTTCTGTGGATGGTTTTGTAAGATGCTAGATAAGAAAGAGATTACTCAAGCCTCCTTTGCTTATAGAACAAAAGAACAGTGCCAGCAATATCCAAAGTTCATTCTCTCTCTCTCTCTCTCTCTCTCTCTCTCTCTCTCTCTCTCTCTCTCTCTCTCTCTCTCTCTCTCTCTCTCTCCCTCTCTATCTCTCTATCTGCCTCTCTGCCTCTCTCTCTCTCGCCCTCTGCCCAGCTCTATAATCATTAGGTCATGCACCCTCACTAAAAAGAACATCCTCAACCAATTTCGGGGCACATCATATAACATCAATGATATTCTTTTATTCTTATAATAGTTTCAGTTGTAGGACTGCGGCCATGCTGGAGTACCAACTTAACTTATTTATCCAATGCCTATTTTAATGTTTCAGTAGAGATTCCTTTAATATTTCTGATTTCTTTAGGCAAACAGTTGAACAGGTAAAGGTCTCTAAATATCAGACTCGTACAACAGAGTGTTTTTGTTCGTGATTTCAAAGGTGGTATAATGTTATCATGAACGTATAGAATATCATGAAAGTACAGTTCCATGATATATCTCGATCAAGCTTGTTTACTATACTTCACTAAGGAAACGTTCATAGAATTGACTTGCTTCTGGTTGATTTGAAAATGGCAAATAGAGAGGCACCCAGAAAAATTTGCAACACGTAGGTCTATGTAAGTAGTTATAAAATAAAATGTGACCCAGTTTATCGACAGAGTGAAAGGTCACCTTTCAGTAAGTAAACTAACATCTCACTACGAATCCAGGTAAAAAAAAAGTCACAGGGGTTTTGTCCGAGGGGTTTTTGTCCGAGGGAGTTTTGTCGAGATCCCATAAATTCATTGTAATTTTTTTTCCTATGACTTTATTACCGGCCACCATAAATAAATTGTATTTTTCTCCTGTGACTTTTTTTACTAGCCCAAATTGTGACTTTTTTTACTAGCCCAAATTGTGACTTTATTACTGTGACCATCTTTTCTGTGACTTTATTACCCAACAGAATCCGGAGACCGGCCTTAAGAGCTTATGGCTCAAAAGTTACTTTTTTTGTTTATTTATTGTATTATATACACACCAGCGCACCATACAAGACACTCTCTTATACACGCATTGTACGAGACTTAACAACGTATTGTACATGGCCTTTTACTGTCAAAGTGGAGGCTTAGTGGGTAGGATGTTGGACTCACGATCGTAAGATTGTGGTTTCGATTCCTGAACCGGACGATGCGTTGTGTTCTTGAGCAAAACACTTCATTTCGCGTGGTTCCAGGTTGTGATAAATCCTGTGACGGACCAGCGTCCTGTCCAGGTGGGGAACATAGACACCATAGAAACCGGAAAATCGACATTTTGATTCTATATGACTCAGGAAGGATCGTTATCCGTTGTTTTCTTTTTTGTAACTGTTAAAAATATTTGTTAAAACTGTCAAGGGTTGAGATGTATCCATGATGATCAAACGCAAAAATCATCAGAGTCGTGTTGTTCAACAAATTTAGGTGTTTATAATGTTTCGAATGCATAATAACAATAAAAAGAAGGGTCAGAATGGACTAACACTGAAACCAGTTGTTTAGTAATCATTTACTCCAGATGACAAATTCATCACAAATGAATGTGTTGGCACTTAATTATCAACATCGTATAATTAATCTTTCTCAGAACTTCCTGTACTGCCAATGTTGTGACAATCTGATGAAGGATTAAAAAGCCATTTAAAAAGAATCCGCGGAAGTAAGGATGAATTAAAGTGATTCCACTTAGATGAAAGCCTTTTAAAACATTAATTTGACTTTCAAAACAGCTACAATCGTTACATAATTTTGATATGTTTGTATAAACTTTATTATACAGGGATCGTTTATGTCATTCACAATAACGTTTGCACAATGTATTAAGGAAATGAAAGCTTTCAATAGTAACCTGTTCACTTTTATCTTTTACTTGTTTCAATCATTGGACTGTGATCATGCTGGAGCACCACCCAGACGGGTTTTAGTCTCTAACAAATTGCTCCCACTGCTTATTTTTAGGTCTGGTACTGAGAGCGCATGGCTCGGTGATTAGAGCGTCCGGTTCATAATCATGAAGCAATGAGTTTGATTCACAGACCAGGCTGTGTGTTGTGTTCTTGAGCAAGATACTTTATTTCACGTTGCTCCAGTTCACTCGGCTGTAGAAATGAGTTGTGACATCACTGGTGCCAAGCTGTATCGGTCTTTGCCTTTCCATTGGAAAGCATTTACTTCAAGAAATGTGTAGAAACATAAAAACGGTAAGAGGTATGTTTGAATGACTAGCTTCGGCCGGAGAAAGTTCAAAAGGCCAGCTCGTTCTCATTAATCTGTAAGTGCTGAGAGAAGAAAACAGAAAACTTTAAATTCAAATTTTAAAATGCTGATTTTTCTGCGACTAAAACTTTTTCATGGTGGTGCCCCAGCATGGCCGCAGTCTAATAACTGCAACAAGTAAAAGGTGGAAAAAACAAAATATAACCGAAAAATATAACCGTGGGGGCTTTTATCCACTTTCACTCTTTAACTATGGAGCTTTTGTCCGAGGGTATTTCGTCCGTGGAGCTTTTGTCCTAAGGGGCTTTTGCACACACATACACACACACACACGGCGGACTTGCACAGTTTCCATCTACCAAATTCACTTACTTGGTATTGGTCAGCCCAGGGCTATAACAGAAGTCACATGTCCAAGGTACCTCGCAATCGTCTGAATTCTTTTACAAACTATAACGACGTTGTACTATTCTTCTCATTTTTTAAACCTTTTTATCGTGACGCATATGCATCGAAATTTCGTCTTTTCTGTTCGATTATCAAATATGAACACTTTCCTTTCTATAGCCACAGTAGCCATCAACAAACAGCGCTGCTTGTAAAATATACGTACAATGAACAACGCTACAGACTAAATTAAGTTACCGCTAATCGTTACCATACTTTGAAATCTTCCACCATATCAGTCATATTTATGTGTTAAATTATTTTAGCACGGTTTAATATGACTCATTGCGATGAAAAACAGTAGATCGATCAATCGATCAACAGGTGGTAATTTTAATAACTATAAACAAAAGACACAATCATCTCAACACCTCGATAACATCACTTTGATGTGAGGCTTTTACATGTTCAGTGTTTCGAAATAACTTTTAATCATTGTAAACAAAAGGAATTGTAGCGCTGATATTGTTCTCCTGTTCGGGGTATACACAGTAAGGCTAATTAAATATTCACAGGGGCTTCAGATCGTCTTCGTATAATTGATGCTCAGATAGCAAAGGCGTGTATGTATGTATGTATGTATGTATGTACGTATGTGTATGTATGTATGTATTTATGTATGTGTATATATATGTGTGTGTGTGTGTGTGTGTGTGTGTATGTGTGTGTGTGTATATATATATATATATGTATGTATGTATGTATGTATGTATATCTATCGGTGTCTTTTGCCGAACTGTTAAGTAGCAGGAACATAACACACCAACATTGGTTGTCAAGCAGTGGTGGAGGGACAAACACAGAGATACATACATAGGTATATAAATATAAATATATGCATACACACACAAACTCAGACACACACACACACACACACACACACACACACACACACACACACACACACACAAATATATATATATATACATATATATACTTTTATTCTTTTATTCTTTTACGCCGGAGCCGCGTGGATATTTAGGTGTTTTCGCTCAATAAACACTCACCGCTATCCCACGACAGCGAGGGACATACCCGATAGTAAGAATTCAAATAAAGTAGCCCCGAAAAGGGCTTTACTACGTTCCCAGAGTATATATAGAACTTAGGAGGAAATACTAATAAGGTATGTATGCTAAAATCGTGAAGCATGTTACGTAATAACGGGCTAATCAGATATGAGATAATAACAAGTCAAAGTAAATAACTCTAAAAAAGCTTTTGTGCGTTCGCAGAGAATATTACCCTCAGCGGCGCTAGTGTTGGTATATTCGTGAATAAGTCACTAACCGAAATAAGTGGATCTATTGTTTAGGAAAATACTATTTACTTGTTTAAGCGTTGTACTGGATAATTGTGAAAATAACTCAAATAGTTCAAATACTAAGAAATAAGTATACTCAATTTGATTTATACGCAATAATTTACGAACATGAAGGGGTTATTTCCCTTGGCTATATCTAAGGATCCCTTTCAAGAACGAATGGGGTTTTTCCCCTGGATGTTTAAAAATAATATATTAGGTATATGTAGTAGATATAAGAATCCCTTCCAGGACCCTATTATCGATTTTTTTCAAGAATCTAAGTATGTTACTAGTTTTCCATACATGAGTTCTACTCACGTGTTAAGTTTCATCAAAATCGATAAAACGATGTAAGTGGAGTTAGATAACACGCCACAAACAAACACACCCACAGATTTCCACATATGTAGCAGACATGTGTGTGTGTTACACCGAGTTTCTTGCATCCAGGTTTTAGGCGATTATGACAAATAGAACTTGAGAAAATATTGAAAAGATTAACATTGGAAGTATTTGAAAATGAAGGGAAATCTTGATGGCATAAAATATAACACAGAAATTGGGACGAAACAATTTCATCGGTTAACCATATGACCGACGGCTGATTACAAAGCTAAAATATAGAAATAATAGCCAATAAAAAGGTTAAGGTAAGGAGAATATGGTAATGAAGAAAGAGTGGAGAAAGAAAGGGAAACGAGTACAAGCGAAGAAGATAGGCAGAAAAATAAGAAGAGAGTAAGGGAAATGTAGGTAAGAAAAGAAATAAAGAGAGAGAAATAGGGAATCGGAATAAAAATTGTTATAAAATATAGAAAAGTCAGAAGACATATACGTATATATGTACTTTGAATATACATGAAAGTTGGGAAACGGCGATTAGAAACGAAAAACAAGAAAGCACTAAATAAAGTTAAAATTACATCAACAGTTTAATAGCTGTAAAAGAAAAGAATAAGAAATTATTTGAGGAGAAATTATGCCAACAGAAACAGGAATAAAATGGCATCTTCGGCATAGTTAGATGAATATAATGTCAAAAACGTTGGCGTTAATATCCACTATTTAAAAGATCAAAGAAACAACCGTTTAGAGGTAAAACCTTACACAACAAATTATTAGATATATGCCGGCAGACGTTTAAAAACTCAGGTTTTTAATTTCATGCGTATGGGCGCACTTGAACTTGATACACTTACGACTGATCTCATAAAAGTATCTAGAGAAATAGGTTCAAGAATGTAATGCAATATTAATTTTAGTACTGTTAATTTTTTAGACAATTAAAATTACTTTATTTCTTTACAGAAAACCGGGAGAAAAATATTATATATCAATAAGAATTTAAATCAACTAAAATTCTAAATTTAAATTCTAGTATAAGTAAAACTACCCTCTCGTTATCACTGGATAAAGCTACGTTTGTGACCGTTTCCGATTGCTATAACGAAGCACAGCGCAGTATCGGTTCTGCAAATCAGATTTATTATATTACCAAGCCTTGTACACAACGTTAAATTAGATATAGATATATCCTATGATTTATTCTAACCTACAGTTAAATGTAAGAATAAATAGCCAGGGAATTCCTTACCTTAATCTCTTTTCTCTTTCCAGCGATCCATTGGTATCATAAAATTTTGACAGAAGTTTAGTTAAAGTCAGCTGTTATTGTATTTCATTTTCTCTTGTCGTTTTAGCAACTGTAATTCAAGAAGATTCTCCAATGCTAACAACATTGCCTCCCTGCCTACTCGTAATGGCATTGATTCTGACCATTTTCTTGCTCTGTGTGTAAATCTTACACTGGATCAACAGAAAATAAATTCAAAATTCATTTTACCAGCATACACATTGAAAGCGGTGAGCTCGGAGAATCGTTAGCAAGTCGGGCGAAATGCTTAGCGGTATTTTGTCTGTCCTTACGTTCTGTGTTCAAATTTCGCCGAGGTTGACTTTGCCTTTTATCCTTTCGAGGTCGATATCCTTTCGAGGTTGAACACTGGGCCGATGTAATCAACTTAACTACTCCTGTGTATGAGTATTAAAAACTGCATCCCCCTGCTAATTCTTATCGAGTTATTGTGGCAGAGTAGACTCATCAAATCACTATGATCTCATTCTAAAATTTATGACCTCCACAGCAGATCACACTTGGGTGAACAGAACACGCTTAGGCTTTCGCCCTACAGTGAACTGAACATGGGCAATTTAACCCAATACATTCATTTAAATAGCCAGAAAAGAATTGTTTCCATCAAATTTATCCAAGTTCATTTGCGTCGCGAAAGAATTCAGTCCGAGTACATTCAAAATAAATTGGAGTGTAGTAGAGTACTCTGCATCATATGACATCGATTTTTAAAATTTTTTTCCCCTGTTTTTTTCGAGTTTCAGTTATCTGTACTTAAGCGAAAAGCTTCTCATGATGTTTCAAAACTCACACGCATCAAATGAAACGTCTGAGCTTCTATATACCTGCAGGCACGCCTCTAAATATTTACCGTATAACTTTTTACTGCCAAATGGTTAATTTCTTTGACCTTTCCTTCAACAATTGGATCTTACACCGCCAGTATAGACGTCATTCTCACCACACTGTACAAAAGATTCTTTTTTTATATATATAAATTTTTTATCTTTGCATCATCAGATTACTTTCTTTACTCGATGTGGTGATTATGCACGCACATTTTTCTCTTTTCACATTTTATCTGTTTATTTATTCATTTATTTATTATTTATCCATTGGCAAATAATTTATTATTTTCTTTTACAGCTGCTAATCTTCTTTTAATTTGAATTTAAACTTTAATTCTGACTGCATTTTATTTTTCTCTGCCTTTCCATTATTAATCGGTTTTCATATATTCATATATTCACACACACACACACACACACATATACGCACGCACGCGTGCGCACACGCATACACACACATATGTATATATGTATGCATATGTATATGTATATGTAAACATATGTACAATATACATATAT
>NC_068997.1:46881565-46883246 GCF_001194135.2 Octopus bimaculoides | reverse complement strand
TATATATATATATATATATATATATATATATATATATATATATGAATATATACATATATATACACATGCATATATACATATATATATACATATATATATGCATATATATATATATATAAATAAATATATAAACATATATATATATATATATACATCCATACATATATGTATACACACACACACATATGTCTGCCAGATTCCTTGTTATTAAATGTTTTCTATGTTTTGTATACATATTTATACAAATACATTTTTGTTTCTTTGCACCAATCCTTCCCCCTCTCTTTTTTTATTTTCCTTCTCCTCCCTCTCCTTCATATCTCTTTTCTTCACTCATCTTTTTCCTTCCTTCTCTCTGTCTTTCTCTATTCAACATGTTTCTCTACGTATATACGCCACGTGACTGTTTTTATTTGTTTATTTTTTTAATTTTTTCTTTCTATCAAAAAAAAAAATTTTCGGTATATTTTATGCATCAAAATCTACTCTGGTATTCAAACACATCTAATGCATAATTATTATTTAAATATATTGATATTTCAAAATATATGTAAATATATAAAACAAAAATAACATAAAACACCGAAAATGAGAAATAAAAATATAAATATTTTAAATATCTTTCTTATATTTTATTCCTCATAGTCGTCTGAAGCTTGCAAACGAGAGACATGAAGTTAGGAATTGGGAAATCACACTTTCTAATAAAAAAAATATCGTTTAAAATTTTGGCACAAGTTTAGTCCCGGAACTATGTGGTTGGTAAGCAAGCTACTTACCGCATAGCCACTCCTGCGTCTGTATGTACTATGTATGCATATATACATGCGCATGAGTGTGTATGAATGTGTGTATGTGTATGTGTATGCGAACGAGTATATTGTTTATACACTGGCTGGATATATTTCAGACTGCCTGATTCAAATTCGTTTCGGAAATGACGCGAATACGTGACATTGATGAGCTGCAACGACAGCGAAATACGTATCAGTAACACTAGCGTTCATTTTAAGGAACGATTTCCTTTCGCCTAGCTATGAAGTATATTGTGTTTTTCAATAAAATGCGACTATAAAGGGATTTTTCCCTGAGGAAAACCGCAGCATCAGCCGTCTCCACTATACACATACATCACTTACAATGTATGGATATATGCATGCATACGTGTATATGTATGTATGTATGTATGTATGTATGTTTGTGTAGCTGGCTGTCTGACGACGCCAAGTGTCGGTGACATTTCGGATTCACTGATAATAAAAGTATTATGAATGACATCTAACTGTATAGTTTTATTGAGACCTTTATTGAATCACTTAATGTTCACAGCTTTATAATTTTTGTATTTTATAACAATAAAAACACTTAAATACGCACACACATACATACATACATACATACATACATACATACATGCATACATACATACATACATACATACATACATACATACATACCTATGTACATTTATTTCATCGGCTTCAATTTTTGCTTCTCAATCTATTCTCTACGTGCGTATTTGTTCATGTTTTTAGAATTTTATATATTTGTAATAGCACCATTTTCAATGCCGTGCACTTTCTCCATTACAGGAAGTGATTTTCTACACACATATATCCATACTTACATAAGTACATACATACATTCATATATACATACATTTATATATATATATATATAT
>NC_068997.1:46879193-46880845 GCF_001194135.2 Octopus bimaculoides | reverse complement strand
TATATATATATATATATATGTACATATATATATTACACACACACACACACACACACACATATATATATATATACATATATGTGTGCGTGTGTGAATATATACAGAGAGAGAGGGGAGGAGAGGAAGCGTAAATGATTGATACATACATACATACATACATACATACATACATACATACATACATACATACATGAACGTACATATGCGCGCATTCACACATAGATGTAAATAGATATGTAAGTCAAAGTGAGATATGAAGATACGGTGTGTAGAATGTGAAGAAAATAAGGCAGGAATCCGGACCAAACACCCAACCGGACTCCATTTTCGTTTGGTGAAAAAAAAACTCTAGGGAGAATCAAAAAAGTATTAACCAGTCCTTTCCCCTCAATATTCCTTCTAATGTATTTTTCTCTCTCTCTCTCTCTGTTACACACACACACACACATGTATGCTAATATCTATATCAATATCCATCTATTTCTCTCTCTCTTTCTCTCTATCTATCTATCTATCTATCTCTATATATATATATATATATATATATATATATATACGCTTATACATTCATATATATATATACATAAGCATGCATGCATATATATATATATATATATATATATATATATATATATATATATATATATATATATATATATATACATATATATGTATCTATGTTCATATATATTTGAGTATGTATGTATATATATGTGTGTGTGTGTATGTGCGAATGTGTGTATATATCTGTGTGTCTATATATATATATGTATATATATGTGTGCGCGTGTCTGTATTTGTAAGTGTATATATGTATGTGTATATATATATATGTATGTGTATATATGTATGTGTATATATATATATGCGTGTGTGTGTATGTGTGCGTATGTGTTTAAGTTAGTGTGTATATGCATGCACTTAATACCATATAGATTGTAAACCATGTATAAAGATACGGTGAAGTACAGATAAATGCGTGGAGAAAGAGATTGAAACGCGTGTATATGTAAGTGTGTGTATGTGTGCATGTATATGCGTGTGAGTATGTGTTTGTACGCTTGTGAGTGTATGTGCCCCTGCATATATATATATATGTGTGTGTCTGTGTCTTTGTGTACGTGTTTGTGAATGTGTGTGTTCGTATGTATGTGTCAGTGTGTGTTTAGGTGTATGTGCGTGTATGCGCGCGTTTATGGGTGTTTTGTACGTGCGTGTGTGTGCATGTGTGCGTCTGTGTGAATGTTCGCGTATGTATGTGTCCGTGTGCGTGCATGCGTGTGTGCGTGCGTGTGTGTGTGGGGGGTGGATGTATTTTAACGATACGTATGATTTACCCTATAACTGTGATGTAAATCGTTTATCAAACTCACAGAAAGTTGCCATATTGTAGGAATGGATCCATCAGCATCAACAAGTACGTTGCTTCCCTCACCACCCCTCGCCATGCACCGCCACCACCACCACCACCACTACCATCATTACCGCCACCACCACCATCACCACAACCACCACCACTCTCACAACCTCGCCATCCACCATTACGCCATTACTACCCCCGTTATCATTACTATGGTTGTTCCATCTGAAGAGAGCAGAAAATAATAATAAAAGGCTATTAGAATATTTTATTGAACACATCCATCTATATA
>NC_068997.1:46869267-46877508 GCF_001194135.2 Octopus bimaculoides | reverse complement strand
CTCTTTAGAATTTCAAGTTATTTTTATGTAACTTTGGTAAATATATCTGTTAAAATGAGGTGTCAGTGTTATTTTAATTTTTGCGCAATTAAGACGACAATATATTCACCGTACCCTATACACACACACACACACACACACTCTTTCTCTCTCTCTCTCTCTCTCTCTCTCTCTCTCTCTCTCTCTCACACACACACACACACACACACGCACACACACATACACTCTCACGCACGCACGCACGCACGCACGCACACACATATATACATACATATATACATACATACATACATATGTACGTACGTAGGAACCAGCGAGGGACCTTCTATTTTAAGAAACACTTCACCAACATTTAATTCTGGAGCGCCTTCTGACGAGCTCTTCTCAGAACCGATACGAAACGTAGAAGATTAAAGTTTAATTCTTACAACTAAGACAGTAATTTAATAAATGCTGCTTTTTTATTATTTCAAACATCCCTTAAGACATACACATAGTTCTAATAACCGTAATTTTTGTGACATTAATCTTTAGTCGGAAAACGTGCTAATTCATAGGATAATAGTCTTGCCCTACCCTTATTATAGCCAATCAGCATTTAGCATTCCTCTTTCCCCTGCTCAGATCCCCGTGGGGCATCAAATCTGTCATGTTAAGTGTTGTTGTTGGTGATGTTAATCGTCACTGTGAATTTAAGTTTTGACTAGGTCGGTTGTCGGTTACGTCATTATAAGATAAATGCAATTATTATGATTGCTGGTCACATTTAAGGTTAATTTACTTACTGCATTTGATGGCATGAAACACACACGGGCATATTAGTAGAACAATTTTAAGCAGCACGTATTCAGGGGGAAAAAGTTTTAAGTACTCTAAAATAGTTGAAGCAATCAAGGCGGTGAGCTGGCAGAATCGTAAGTACGCCGTGCAAAATGCTTTGTGCCATTTTATCTGTCGTTAGTCTTTGAGTTCAAATTACGTAGAGGTCGACTTGCTCTTTTATCCTTTCAGGGTCGATGAAATAAGTAGCATTCGAGCATGAGAGTCGATTTAATCGACTTAGCCTCTACGCAAAATAGCTGGCTTTGTGTCAAAATTTTAAACCAATATTCAAAGGAGTATAGGGCAGCTAGCTGGCAGAATCATTAGCACATTAGTCAAAATGCTTAGCGGCATCTCGTATGCCCTTACGTTCTGAGTTCAAATTCAGCCGAAGTCGATTTTGCTTTTCACCTTTTCGGGATCGATAAAATAAGTACCAGTTGATTACTGGGGTCGATGTAATCGACTTACCCCTCCCCGAAATTGCTGGCCTTGTGCCAAAATTTAAAATCAATATTAAAGCAATCTAAGGCGACGAGCTGGTAGAATCGTCAGCACGCAGAAAAAAATGCTTAGCGACATTTCGTCCCTCTTTACGTTCTGAGTTCAAAGTCTGCCGAGGTCGACTTTGCTTTCGTCTTTTCGGGATCGATGAAATAAGTATCAGTTGAATACCGGGGTCGATGTAATCGACTTTCCCCTCTCCCTAAAATTGCCTGCCTTGTACCAAAATGTAAAGCCAATATCTAAAGCAATCTAACAGTACATAACAGATCATTACAAAATTAAATTAGCCACAGCAGAAAACATTACTGTGTATAAAAAGTAAGTTAGCAGTACAACCAAATGTATTATGGGATCGAGCTAGGTAGAAGAGACCCTTCGTATTAAAGTAAACTAACAGTAGTGAGCGTCAGGGACAATGTTACAGTGAGTGTCGCTGGCCACTCTCCGTCGCTATGTCTTTGCAATCATGTCTTCATTACGAAGAGGAACACGCCATTTGCTCGGGAGTGTACAACCCGTTACTCCTCCTTCCTCCCATCTTCTGCTGCCCCAAATGTCAGACCTAGTGTCTCTAGTAGAAAATATTTTTATTATTATTAAACAGTGCGTCTTGTATGCCAATCTAATAAGATATTTTTTAATCGACGTTCAAATACCAAGACTTCGAAGAGCATAAATATAAATAACACTCCGTCAGTTACGACGATGAGTGTTCCAGTTGATCCGGTCGTGAAATTAATGTGCATGTGGCTGAGCACTCCACAGGCACGTGTAACTTTAATGCAGTTTTACGATAGATTCAGTGCAGCACAGAATATGACAAGGCTGGCCCTTTGAATTACAGGTACCACGAATTTTTACCAAATGAGAGGACTGGAGTAACGTGGAATAAAGTGGTGTCGTGCTCAAGGACACAACGCTGCACCATAAATCGAACTTGCGACCTTAGGATAGTGAGCCAAATACCCTAAGCACTACATCACGCGCCTTCAAAGAGCATAAATATAACCCTTTTTTTTTCCAATGACCAGAACTAATAAAAGCAACTAGAGTTGCCAGCGAAACTGCTTTTTGCTTGATGGGAAAAAAATGGACAAAGAAGTAAATGGAAGATGTTTGTGAGTCGTATTTGTAAAGATTCGACTGACCTTCATAAAAAGTACAGTCTTCAATATTGCTATTTTCCCTTGTATCGGGAGTGTGAAAGGCTGAAAGGAAACTCTACGTTTAAACATGGTCTAGTAGCTTGAAAAGATTATTTATGCAAACAGCAATCTATTTTCGAAAGCCATATTAATGGAAATGTACTTGAATAATGCGATCAAGTTATTAAGTGTGTGTTGTGGGTATGTATATGTGTGTGTATGTGTATGTGTATGCGTGTGTGTGTGTGTGTGTGCGTGCGTGTGTGTGTGTGTGTGTGTGTGTGTGTGTGTGTGTGTGAACTATTGTAGAGAATTTGTTAATTAGCGTATAGGCGCAGGCGTGGATGTGTGGTAAGAAGCTTGCTTCCCAACCACATCCGAGATGCCTTGCCCAACACAGGAACAGCAGGAGCTACTTTGAGGTTTTACAAGCTCTTGTAAATCCAATACAATACCGGAAACCTTTCCGTGTCCTTAACAGCTATCTCAGGATCACAAGTGTTTTGCTCCCTTAAGCTGTACGCTTTACCTGAGTGGAGCAGCGGAGACTGAGCTAGTCTTCGGAAAATAAAACACACTTCTTTTTTTTTTTACAAAATTTTGTCTCAAAGATTCACCCCGGGTCCTATATGTGAAGTTGCTTTAACTATTGGTTTCAAATTCTGACACAAGGCCAGCAATTTCGGAGGAGATGGGAAAGTCGATTACATCAACTTCAGTGATCAATTGGTACTTATTTTATCGATTACCGAAAGGATGAAAGGCAAAGTCGATCCCGGAGAAAGTAAAGACGGACGAAATGCCGGTAAGCATTTTGTCCAGTGTGCTAAGGATTCTACCAGCTAAGTTGCTTTGAATACTACACTTTTTAATGCTCGAACGGCTCCTTTTCCTAAATATGCGCCGCTGAAATTGGGATGCATCTAATGTACCCACAAATCTTTTATTGTGAAGGACGGTTTCTGGCAGTTTTAAAAGACACGGCTAATATCTCAGTATCACTGAAACAAGCAGCGTTAGAAAATGTTTATCGTTTATTTACGTAGATTAACAGGTAACTTTAGCGGTCGATTTATTTGCTTTTAAATTGATCCATGGCTCTGTTATTTCTTCTGATGTCGAATTATCTATAAGTGATTTCCATTTATCCTACGTAATACTTATTGTCATAGTTATAGACGGTACGCCATCAGTAGACTTGTTGCTTAACACCTGAAAGAACAGATGAAGCGTCAAGTAGATTTTCTAATACTTTAATATGTCATTGTTTGTTATTGTCTTATTCAACAACAAAATTAGTGTAGGCATTCTCTAAGAATGAATAATGGATGATGGTTTCCGATCTTAGCGCAAAGCCAACAATTTTGAGGGTAAGGGGAAGTCGTTTATAACGATCCAGTCCTCAACTGGTACTTATTTTATAGACCTCGAAAGAATGCAAGGCAAAGAAAACCACGGCAGCATTTGACCGCAGAATGTAAAAGAACGGATGAAACGCCGCTAAGCATTTTGTCCATTACGTTAACGACCCTGTCTGTTCGCCGCCTTAAACAATGTGATGTTGGTGATAACAAAGGCTATTAGTTTCATAGATATTGGTTTCAAATTTTGGTACAAGACCAGCAATTTTGGGGGCGGTTAAGTCCCTTACGTGGAGGTGCAATGGCCTAGTGGTTAGGGCAGCGGGCTCGCGGTCGGAGGATCGCGGTTTCGATTCCCAGACCAGCCAGGCGTTGTGTGTGTTCATTGAGCGAAAACACCTAAAGCTCCACGAGGCTCCAGCAGTGGGTTGTGGTGACCCCTGTTGTACTCTTTCGACCCAACTTTCTCTCACTCTTTCTTCCTGTTTCATGAGTAACGCTGCGATGGACTGGCGTCCCGTCCTACTGGGAGGAACACATACGCCATAGAAACCGGGAAACCGGGGCCATGAGCCTGGCTAGGCTTTAAAAGGGCGCATAAATAAATAAAATAAGTCCCTTTCCATTGAGCTCAGTGCTTAACTGGTATTTATTTCATTGACCTCAAAAGGATGAAAGACAAAGTCGACCGCGGCAGCGTTTGAACTCAGAACGTAAAAAGCCGGAAGAAATGTCGCTAAACAGTTTGTCCAGCACGATAACGATTCTGCTGGTTCGCCTCCTTAAGTAATGTGATGATGATGATGATGATGATGATGATGATGATGATGATGATGATGATGATGATAACAAAAAGGATTAGTTTCCTGAAAAATTAAGGAGTTGGATAAGAGATGATATTTAAAAAAAAAGTATTTTGAGGGACCTCGAAGTGAAATAAGTACTATTGTGAGGTTCGTAACGAAACAAAGGGCACACACGAGTTTCTAGGATTTGAAAGATAACTTGAAGCTTTACATTGATGTTAAAAACGTTAAAGGGAAATTAGAAGACAAAAGAAAAGGCTGATTCATATGGCTCTCTTGGGTTAAAAATATTATCTAGGCTTGAAACAACAAGTATTGAATTAGTTTGTTATCTTTCTCTTCTTGCTAATACCAAGGGCTTAGAATCTAAGCATCAATTGATAATAATTCAGCTAAAAAAAATATTTAAAAATACGCTAAACCGTAGAAGATATAAAAAAATATAAAGGTTATTAAATTTTGTTTTTGTTGTTTTTGCATCGTAAAAATATCTTTATTATTTTGTTATTTTTACTTTATCTTCAAGCAAGCTAGAACACTCTAGTAAATGGTGCATTTTTCCAATATTGTTGGAAAAAAAAACATAGACCAGAATCAATGATGGGGCCATACAACAAAGCGTTTAAGTTTTGTGGACTAATTTCAAAATAGGTTTCGAGTTTTACAAAAACCATGAGCCCGGAAAACTAATATCCGGAATTCCTTCTGATGTGATATCACGATATAGCTCCTGATATCGAGAGATAATTCATTTACAATAGGATAATAATAATTTGATATTCGAATTTAGTAGTTTATCCATTTTGGAATTTTATAAATCCTTTGTAGTAGATATTGAACGGATAACCACATTTTTTTTTTTTTGAGGATTCATGTTGTGAAAATTACATCAACGTTTTCGACCATTTAACTACGTAAACAGCTTGGGGTTTTGACAAGCGTGGTTGTGTGGTTAGAAAGCTCGCTTTGTAACTACGCGGTTTCGGATTCAGTCCCTGTGCGTGACAAACTAGGCAGGTATCTTTTGCCATAGAACCTTGACCGACTAATGCGTTGTGAGTTGAATTTGAAAAACGGAAACTGAGCAGAAGCCCGTCGTAAATGGTGTGGCTGTGTAGTAAAATTTTGTTCCACAGCCACATGATTCCGGGTTCAGTATCAAGTGCCTTCTATTATAACCTTAGGCCGACCAAAAGCCTTGTGTGTAAATCTGGGAGACGGAAATTGAAAGAAGCCTCTCGTATATATGTGTGTGTTTGTGTGTGTGTGTGTGTATGTATGTATATATGTATGTGTATATATGTGTGGTGTATGTGCATACGTCTGTGTGTGTGTATTTGTGTTCGTGTGTATGTGTTTGCATCTGTGTTTGTCACCCCTCTCCAACAGCTTCACAACCGGTGCTGGTTTGTTTACGTTCCTGTAACTTGGTAGTTCAGCTTAAGAGACTGATTAGATAACTACTGTACTTGAATAAGTAATAGGGTCGATTTGATCGATTAAAACACTTCGAATTGGTGCCCCAGCTTGGCCGCAGTCTAATGACGAAAACGAGCAAACGATAATGATTAAATCTAACCACAAACTGCTTGCGTGCTAGAGTTACAGATAATAATATTCCAATCCAACCAAAAGTTTCAATATCAACAATCCCATCTTACATCCCTGGCAGCTCTAAAGTTAGCCTTATCATTAAGATGCAAGGTAAGATATTTCATTAAGCTTTAAAAAGTTATACTCTAAGGCGTTTTATTTTCTCTGCATTTAAAGTATTGCAACAATTTGGTTAATTAATACATTTCGTCATTTTGATTAATGATGCTTATGAACTGCTAAAATTCGTTATTTTTCATTATTTGGTAAGAATTAGTAAGATTCATTATTTTTTTTCTCTCTTTCAGCACAAATGCGACCCACATGTTTTAGTAAAATTGCAATTTGCCCCCGGTACTATATCACTATTATTGTTATTACTACTACTACTACTACTACTACTACTACT
This sequence comes from Octopus bimaculoides, assembly GCF_001194135.2. NCBI lineage: Eukaryota > Metazoa > Mollusca > Cephalopoda > Octopoda > Octopodidae > Octopus > Octopus bimaculoides. The sequence goes on along the minus strand of NC_068997.1, from coordinate 46,870,865 downwards.
ACTACTACTACTACTACTACTACTACAACTACTATTATTATTATTGTCATTATTATTAATACTACACTTCATATCTATATGTGAGCGTATGCGTGTATTTATGTGTATATTATACACATATATACTATTATATAGACTGTAATATATATACGTATTTTACATATATGTTTATACATATGAATGTATGTATATATGTATGTATGTATGTATGTATACATATATTTGTATATATATATATATATATACGTGTAGATATATACGCACATATACGACGGGCTTCTTTTAGTTTCCGACAACCAAATCCACGCACAAGGCTCTGGTCGGTCCGAGGCTGTAAGAGAAGACACTTGCCCAAAGTTCCACGCAGTGGGACTTGAACCCGGAACCATGTGGTTGGGAAGCAAACTTCTTACCCGTCAACCACGCCTACAATAAATATTTACAACACAACGCGTTTCAAACTGATAGGTTTCAGGCGAACAATTCTCAACGTAAGACTTCATAATAACCAATATCTTAAGCTTTACTATCTTGATCATTGATATAAAGAGTATACTCGGCATATAGCTAACACACGCGCGAGCACACATAGTGGTTTCAAATTTTGGCACAAAGCCAGCAAGTTTGGTTGCGGGGTAAATCGATTACATCGCCCCCCACTGTTCATCCGAAAGGATGAAAGGCAAAGCTGACCACAGTGAATTTGAACGCATAACGTAAAGAGGGAAGAAAAATCGCTGAGGATTTCGCCCGGGCGTGATCGCGCTTCTGCCAGCTCGTCGCCTACATATGGAGATGATAATAATAATAATAATAATAATAATAATAATAATAATAATAATAATAATAATAATAATGATAATAATCTTCCTTGAAATTTTGAGGGAGGGGGACTAGTCGATTCATTGCCACCAGTACTCAACTGGTACTCAATTTATTGACCCCGAAAGGATGAAAGGCAAAGTGGAACTCGGCGGAATTTGAACTCAGAACGTAAGTACGAATGAAATGCCGCTAAGCGTTTTTCCCGGCATGCTAACAGAATCTGACAGTTCGCCGCCTTTTCCATATGGAGATAATAATGAGAAGAACATGCGCTACTCTAATGACATTGCAGTTAATTAATTCCATAGTACATTATTACCACCAGATCATTTCAAGATACATTAATATGTATTCAAAAACACATTATCACAATCAGATTATTTCAAAAAGCATTATTACACACACACACACACACGCACGCACGCACACACAAACACACACACATGCATCTATAAGAGAGAGAGAAAGAGGTGTGTATATATGCATACACACACACACATGTATGTATGTATGTGTGTGTATGTATGTATGTATGCATGTATGTATGTATGTATGTAATTGTAAAAATAGTCTTCGTCGGTGGTCTTTATCTGTTAGAAATCTCAAGTTTAAAGAATATTACAGAAAATCGCAAAACTCTAACTGAGCAGTTTATTAAAATAATGAGTAAGAAAATTAATAATAATAACACAGATGATGACGATGGGGTAGGTAGAGGGGTTGTTGTCGCTGCAGGTGCTTGTGGCGCTGGTGCAGATGGGGCGGCGAGTGTG
>NC_068997.1:46864707-46869132 GCF_001194135.2 Octopus bimaculoides | reverse complement strand
TGGTGGTTTTGGTGGTTGTGTTGGTGGTAGCGTTGGGGCTCGAGCGGAGGAAACTTTTTAAATTCCTTGAAATATGGTTTTAATACAAGCATGTTATTGATGGTGTAATAAGATGGAAATATGTCATAGAAACCTTCAGTACAAATAATAATAATAATAATAATAATAATAATAATAATAATAATAATAATAATAATAATAATAATAATAACTTTTATTAGCCACACGGGCATAGATAAGGGAGACATCACAAGGATAGACAACAATTTGTGAGTGGATTTACACAAAGGATGGGGTGAAAGAAATAGAAAGACGATGAAATACGATGTAAATATTAATAGTATACAAAGTGTGTGATAATATGAATGATGCAGTCCTCCTGTTACAGGAAAAACTCTAACTGGGGCCAACCAAGGAACCCCACAGGCTCAGGATTATCCTGACCACCTCTCTCCTGTCCGTCAATCAACAGGTGCGTAATTCGAGATGGATCATTCACTCTAAGCATTTTTGCCATAGTCACCCAACTTTTCACAAATTCACTGGGAGGTAGCTCTTCTCTCTCCACCCTCATTCTCCTTTCCAAATGGAACTTAGAAAAGTTGATAGGGGCTTCACTGAAGAGGAAAGTATCTTTCCTCAATCTTGTCAGCCTCGTCCACTACACAACCTCTTTCACCGTAACCACTGGACATAAGAACACTGCCTGTCTTGCCTTGTAATCGTGGACGGTGGGGGCGATCCTCACGATGGATACGGTCGATTATCGGATTCACGCGATAACAGTTGTTCGACATAACTCCAGAAGTGAGCAGTATTCGAACACTGCACGAGTGCATGCAGAACACTTTCGTCGCTCAGCTCGCATCTCGGACAGTCTCGTCTGACATGGCTTCCATGCTTGTAGAGTTTATCTCAAATTGACAGTGTTCTTCGATAGCACTGTCAGGCCAGAGACTTCTGGAAGTTATCCATGGTAGTACCGACCGGGCCCGAAAGTCCTCCGAAATAGACCAGCTAGTTCATTCTCCTTAATGCCTAGAGTTTCACCAAGAATGTCATCGCTCTACCCTGCAACTTCCACCGACCGTATTGCTCGACTGGTAGAGAGCGGTGAGCACATGACGATACATTAATAATCTGGCTTTGTGGATATTCCTTTTGTAGCACATAGCCACACATAGACACACACACACTGACGAGCGTAAGATAATGGTTTCGATTCCCGGACCGAGGGGCGAGTTGTACTCTGGAACAAAACACTTCATTTCACGTTGCTCCAAACCAATCACCAGTAATTGTGCAGCCATGAGATGGAGCAGCGTGCCATTCAGTGAGAAGGAATGTAATTTCAGTCCTTCATACGCCATGGGAGCCGGGTTAAGTGCAGACCTTATAAGTTCACGGGCTCGAGACTGACCTAAGCTCAAAGACAGTTATTGCTGTTGAACATCTTTTCGGCATATTGAATGTCAACTTTACATATTTCTGTGGTCGCAGAATTAAGTTGTACTGATAACGTTACCACTGAATGTTTTGCAGATGACAAAACCATTCTACAGAACAATATCGACTGCAATGTCGCTGTCACTGCTTCCACTGTCAATTAAAGCTTGCGTTGATTGATTGTTAATTACAATATTAACGAGAGCACGAAACAAGAGCTGTCCCAATAAAAACTGAAAGACTTAATCAAGCTGAAGTTATTAATTCGCTGCAGATTGGTTTATCACCTGCTTTATTATGGTATCCTGAAGATACATTACGTGATTTGCACGCACGATAAACATAGCCTCTTTTTTTTTTACTTTTCTTTTAATACTAACGAATATTCACCTCCCTTGCTGGACATTTTTACTTCTGTTTTTTCGACCATGTGTATACTATGTAGCAACAATCACGAGAAATATCTGCTGAAATAGTTTCCTGCTCTGTGTCCGCTTCTCTAATCAGTTACGATATCATAATAATAAACATCATTCGTTCCTGATTTGTGATAAAGCCAAGTCCGGTAGATAATTTTTAAGTAGTTTCATGTCTTAACACTGGCCGACATTATTCTAGAAACGAAAGCCTCACAACTCAGATGTCCCTCTCTTAAATTTGTATTCTTTGGTCAACATTTTAAGGCTTTCAAACACCAGTCAATCGAATCTTCGGATCGCTTTTCAGGGAAATTGATCCAAAGATTCGGTTGAGCTCGTAAGAAAAATCTCCTTCTCTAGTTAAAGTCTTTTCGCCTCTTTGTCGCGCCTTTGTAACAATCTGCAATGACTCTGAATACTTCGAGATATACGAAGTTTGTGTTATTTCTTTGCTGCCCCCGAGGGGGGGGGGCACACACAGAGGGGACAAACAAGGACAGACAAACGGGTTAAGTCGATTATAGCGACCCCAGTGCGTAACTGGTACTTATTTAATCGACCCCGAAAGGATGAAAGGCAGAGTCGACCTCGGCGGAATTTGAACTCAGAACGTAGCGGTAGACGAAATACCGCTGAGCATTTCGCCCGGCGTGCTAACGTTTCTGCCAGCTCGCCGCCTTTTCGTGTGCGTGTCTTAGACCATCGAGGGCAGGAGAACTGGCAAGAAAATGTACAAAACTAGAGTTTAAATTTTAAAAAGGGCGACGTATGTTGGAGGAATAGGATTGAGTGTTTTGAAATTTTGAACTCTACACATTTTATTCGTTGAATAAATTGTTGTAAGAACCGAAAAGATATTTGGGTATTCAACGAATAACGCTATAGCTTAGTATACTTGATATACGTTTTAACTAAGGGAGAGCATTCGCCTATCACGTAAATTGTACTGAATTTGTTAACCTAGACACGCACACACGCACACACGCACACACACACACACACATACACACACTTAAGTACACGTTGTTACTACAACAACATGGTTAATTTTCATGTCGACAGGATCGCAGGGGAACTTCAAATGAAGTGTTTTGCTTAAGAACACAATGCTCCAGCCGGTCCGGGAATCGAACCTACGATCTAGTGATCGTGAGTGCAACGCCCTAACCACTAGGCCACATATTTTCACATGTATGTATGTATGTATGTATGTATGTACGTACGTACGTATCCATGTAAATAGATAGACAGACAGACAGACAGACAGACAGACAAAGGCAGGCAGGCAGGCAGACAGACAGACGGACGGACGGACGGACGGATGAACAGACAGACAGACAGACATACAGACACATAGATAGATAGATAGATAGATAGACAGACAGACAGACAGACAGATAGACAGATAGATAGATAGATAGATAGATAGATAGATAGATAGATAGATAGATAGGGAGATAGATAGATAGATAAATAGATAGATAGATAGATAGATAGATAGATAGATAGATAGATAGATAGATAGATAGATAGATAGATAGATAGATAGATGTATTGTATATTGTGTAAAGTATTTCTATTTTATTTCCAACTTCCTGTGACTCCTAAATATATTATATTTTGTTTCCTCACTTCATTGCTGTATCTCGAAATCTTGATGAAACACAATATTATTAATTCCATCCGTAAATACAAGGGAGTCATGAACTAATAAATTATTAACAGAACGTAGAATTACAACACACATAGTCCGCAATATAAGGTTTCTTTCTGAACTGTTTCAGTTTTCAATTGAAATTCTTCCAAGGTCAACTTATCCATTCATCATATCCTCTAGGGTCAATGTATTTTTGATAAAAACTTTAAAAAAAAAAAAAAAGGGTGGGGGAGGGCGGGGAATGTGCTTTTAGTATTCTTTGAAGTAATCTGACTTGGTTTGCTTTACTGTTCCCATTGAGGAAAGGTAGCTGAGTGGGTATGGCAAGGAAAGAATCAGGTTTAGAGGTTGCGGGTTCAAATTCAGAGCATGCAATTCGTTGCTGCTTAGCAACCAAACCAATTCTTACCGAACAATACTGTGATCAAATGAATTTCATCGATGACCATATCGTCTTTTTTTATTTTTTTAATGAATGTTTTCTGGGACTCAATTTTGAAAGAAAAAGTTTTCCTGTAGAATTATTATTATTATTATTATTATTATTATTATTATTATTATTATTATTATTATTATTATTATTATTAAGGCAGCGAGCTGGTAGAACCGTTGGCAAAATGCTTTGTGGTATGTCGTCCTTCTTTGCGTTGTCAGTTTAAATTCTGCTGAGGTCGACTTTGCTTTTCATCCATTCGGGGTCGATAAAATAAGTACCAGTTGAGTACTGGTGGCGATGGTAGTGGTGGTGGTGGTGGTGGTATTACTGTTATATATATGTGTGTATGTATGTATATGTATACATATATATGTATGTATATGTTTATGTATACATATATATATGTATGTATGTATATATATATATATATATATATATCGTGTCGGGGCGTGGCTTAATGTCTTCGG
>NC_068997.1:46862744-46864665 GCF_001194135.2 Octopus bimaculoides | reverse complement strand
CTATCTTGATAATTGTTGAGAGATTTCTCTCAACATGAAACCATTGGTGGTCTTATTAACCCACAATAAAGAATATTTATCCACGAATGCGGTGTTGAACACTCATTCTCGCTATTCGATTTTTGCTTGTACGTATGTGTTGATGTATGTATGTATGTATGTATGTATGTATGTATATATATATATATATATATATATCGTGTCGGGGCGTGGCTTAATGTCTTCGGCTCGCGAACGATCGTAAGGTAGTGAGTTCAATTCTCGGTGGTGCGTTGTGTCCTTGAGAAAGACATTTCATTTCATACCGCTCCAATCCACTCTGTTGGCAAATTTGTACTCCCTGATGCTACATAAATACGTACGTACAGATTAACATACATACTTACATACATACATTCATACATACAAACGTATGTACGTACATACATACATCCATACATACATACAAACAAAAATACCCTGTTAGTATTGTTGAAATTCCAATGAAGGAGCCTTGGATCTAAGTTAGAAAACCGCTCTTTATATATTGGCAAGAAATCTTGAAATAAAACTGAATAATAACATACATAAATGTATGCATGCATACATACTTCCATACACATGCTCTCTCCTACCTCTTTCACAAAATCCACCGTACACTCATATTCGATATTCACACTCACTGAAAACACACAAACGCATTCCCACACAACCTTTTCTTCCTTTTCAGGTGCCATGGTCCAGAATGCAGGGCATAGGTGATTATGCCCTGCCACAAATTCTCTGTTCTTTGTTTTCTGTAATAGTTTCACTTCCTGGTGTTTAATGCCTCTTTCTTCCAATCAATTCATCAAGCTTGACATCCAAAGCCTCCTCCTCCTCCTTCCTCTGTGTCTTTTCTCTCCAATCTTTCCATTTATCGTTAGATTCTCCAGGCTTTCTTTCCTCATCGCATGATCAAGAAATCTCAGTTGCTTGGCCGTTATCTCACGATACAGTTTCCTATTTACCGCATCTCGGGTCATCACTTCTTCGTTAGACACTTAGTCTGTCCATGCTATCCTCAATATCCTCCTTTGTCGTTAGACACTTAGTCTGTCCCTATTATTCTCAATAATCTCCTAAAGAACCACATTTCATAATTGTCCAAGCATTTTTTCATTTATAGACCATGCCTCACATCCATACATTAACACAGGGTCGACATAGAAATTCAACAAACGGATCCTGGTCTTCATGCTCGGAGTGCGGTGAAGAAGGCAACGGGAGATCACTTTACTATTTTAAGATTCCCAAGAACAATCATAAATAATCGCAATTCTACACAATGCAATTACAGATATACGTGTACACAAGCACACACAAATATATGTAACACACGTCAACATAAAAACATTTCGAGGTACACAAAAATTCAACGCATACACGCACACTCTACTTTCGTACAAACTTACACGCACATTGCAAAATACATACGCGTGTACACACACACACACACACACTCTCTCTCTCTCTCTCTCTCTTAATATCTTTCCCTCTCTCCCTCTCCCTCTTTCTTTCTTGCTCTCTCTTACTCTCTTTATCTCTCTTTCTCTGCGTTCCTCTCTTCTTTTTTCTCTCTCTCCCTCTATCTCTTTCTCCCTCTCATTCTTTCTCTCTCTCTCTTTTCACACACACACATACTAGAAAATATTCACCCCGCTTTACAACATAACACAGTGACATACAACGCACACAGATATACAAAAGGTGCATAAGCAAAAAGTAAAAAAAAAAACCATCACACATATTTTACTTTCAAATGCGCAACATTCACTGGAAACATATGTAACACACAGTTCTAAAAGAACAACACTCAAACACTTGAACAGCCTCTACAAACACACACACACACACACACACTCACACACACACACACACACACACACACACACACACACAC
>NC_068997.1:46856212-46862502 GCF_001194135.2 Octopus bimaculoides | reverse complement strand
CATTATGTCTTTCTGAAGAAGAATTTATATCTGAAACGTTAAATCCATTTTCATTTACCTAGACCTGAACCTAATAGCAAAAACTCTGCTTTGTTATTGGTGGCGTTATTTCCGTGACATTATATACGTGTTTTCGCATATATGCAAATGTGTGTGCGTGCGTGCATGTATGTAAGCATGTCTGTCTGTCTGTTTGTGTCTGTGTGTGTCTGTGTGTACGAGGGTGTACTGAGAAGTTTCTGGTTTTATGTAAAAGAAAATACAGAAGGATCAGTTAATTATGATTTTATTCAACATATTCCCCTCTCACCTTCACACACTTATTGCAGCGGTCCTTTACTTTTTCTAGGCCCTGTAAAAGAACTCGGAAAGTTGGGCCTCCAGCCAGGCCTTTCACGATACCCTTAAAGCCAGGAACTTACCAGCCCACCCGCCTCGCATATATGTATATATATATATATTGTAGCCCCAGTATGGCCTCAACATGTAGTTGAAACCAGTAAATAGCAAAAGATAAAAGATTTCTACAATAGATTTTACGTAAAATTCGATGGCACTTCTCTTATGGGACAGCAATTTATCAGTTAGAGCTTGATTTATTAACATTTAGTAACGGCTCTGAGAAATTCTATAAGCATAAGTAGCACTGTAAATATACTCAGTTCGACATTATTGATTTCTTTCCCCCTACACATAAAAAACCCTTTCTTCTTAAAACTTTAGCCTTCATTGTCCCTATACGTTACTGCGCCAATAATATAATTCTCCACACAAGAGAATTCCTATTGTTTTCTAACAATTCAGTTTGTGATGAAAAAAAAATCAGTTGTTTGATAACCCAATAGGTGCATCATTTAATAGGGTTGACTTGTATGTAAGTATCGGAATTGATATCTTCGCCTTCCTGCACAAAAATTCCCTAGTTTACAATTCGGCTTTTATAGAGACGATGGGCGGGCTCTTAGTGTTAGTCCCATGTAATATTGGATGACTGGGAATAGGATAAGATTAGGAAAGATCTAATAAAATTATTTGTTATAAGCTCATGATTTCTTAGATATTACATTAAACTTAGGAACAAATATATTTAGTCATCACCAGAAACTTAATAAGACAGTAATTTATGAGATAGAAAATTCTAATCATATGCTTAATATTCTTCAGAATTTAATTATTCTTATTTTCCATAGCCGAAGATGAGGCTGTGTTTAAAACTGCTTTATATTACTGTAGTGAAGTACTCTACAATAGCGGCTTTTGGATAAAATCTAGAATGGCTAGCCCCAAACATTCAAATGCAGGAATAAAAAGAGGAAAAGTTATGGTCTTATCTAGCTCTCAGCTAAAATGTAAAAACCAACATGACTAACGAATTCTTTAATTTACTCTCCTTTCACTTCGCAACGAAGCATAGCGTAAGATATTTAGCAGAACAGCACTCAGAGTTAGCTATTCTTATTAGTTAACTTGTACTCAAGTTAGCTATTCTATCTAAGAATATAGAAAAAAGTGAAAGGGGTACAGTTAACTTGCTGTGAAGAGTGGAATATCCAACGTTTCGGATGCAATCCTTTGTCAGGGGGTAGAGAAAAAGAGAAGAAAAGGAGAAAAAAGTCAAACAGAGTTTACATCCTCTCAATTGAAAAACTGGCTGCAACTGATAGTGGACACAGAATAACACGGGCTGCTAACGTGAAACAGAAGTTATATGAGTTATACATTGGAGAAACAGGGCGACGCCTTGGGGGTCGCTTTCGCGAACACACCAGATGCTAATTTTCAAGCTGAAAGGATGTAAACTCTGTTTGACTTATTTTTCTTCTCTTTTTTTCTACCTCCTGACGAAGGATTGAATCCGAAACGTTGGATATTCCACTCCTCATGGCAAATTCACTGTACCCCTTTCACTTTTTTCTATATTTTTTTCAAGTCTTGCCGACGCAGATTATTTCCTGATTATTCTATCTAAGAACTTGGCTTCCTCTGTTAATCACTATAATTCAAAAAGTTTCTTCAATACCAGCAGTAATGTTTCACTGTAATTATACGATCCTAACAGCTGTTTTCTTAATAGAAATTGCCTGCAAAAACTAGTGAACCTTACGAGAGTTATACTACAGAAAATAAAATGCAGTCCTAAATCATGCATTTGGTAAACAGGAAATAAATTCAAGATGAGTTTCTTCCAAGAAAAGAATTTCTTTAAACTATCCGAGAAAAATTTTTCACATGCTATACTTGATTTTCGAATAAACCCTACAAACTTCCTTTCAGAATTCAGGGGCTGGCCCTTACGCTCATGCTTCCCACTCCTCAAATATGAGGTGTGCTTTATTTTTAAAGGAAAACTCCATTTTATTCTAGGCGCTACATGCAATGGATAAAGATTTCGAACTGTTAAATTCTTGCAGACATGTATCGAAGTACTAACTGTGTAACTTTTTACTGCATAATAACTGGAGTCTATTGAACTGTCCCACTCAAATATTGGGTCTTAAACGCTGTTTTAATTGATATTTTATTGATTCTTTACAATCTACCGAAACGGAAGAATTTTATCATTTTTTTAAAATTATTTTTATTTGTTGTTTTCACTTTATTCATTTTATCTCCCTCACACGTTTTAGCTATTTACGACTATACGCTGAACATTTACATGTTTTAAACATTTTCCAATATTTTAAATTGACTTCACCCTAGTTTGTACACTTTTAATATTTTCAAGACGTCCATATTCGCTTACGCGTATCTCATAATACGCTACTTCTGTATTTTAATTTTTTCGATATTTTTATTTTCTACGTTTATAGTGGACATATTTTCTACAGCTTTGGACGATTTGTCTAACTTCTTTTACTACTACTACTACTACTACTACTATTACTATTACTACTGCTGCTGTTGCTGCTGCGGCTGCTGCTGCTGCTGCTGCTGCTTCAGTTTCTTTTCCTTCCTTCCACCTACTCTTTCTACTCTTCATATCATTCTCTTTAACGTCTTTCTTTTACTCCTCTCTGCTTGCGTTCTATGTTCTCCCTGTCTCCCGTTCCCCACCTCTCTCTCTCTCTCTCTCTCTCTCTCTCTCTCTCTCTCTCTCTCTCTCTCTCTCTCTCTTGCTCTCTCTGGACTATCTTGCCTCTTGTTCTTACATTCTGCTTTCATTTCAGTTAATTTCCTCAACCTCCTCATCCTCCTATTCATCCTCCTATTCATCCTCCTATTCATTCTCCTCCTTCTCTTCCTCCTCCTCCTATTCATCCTCCTCCTACTCATCCTCCTCCTATTCATCCTCCTCCTCATTCTCATCCTCATCCCCTTCCCCTCCGTCTCCTCTTCCTCTTCCCTCTCTTTCTCCTCCTCCTCCCCTTTCCCTCCTGCTCCACCACTTCCCCTCCTTCTCCTCCTCTTCCCCTCCTCCTCCACTTCCCCTCCTTCTCTTCCACTTCCCCTCCTTCTCTTCCACTTCCCCTCCTTCTCCTCCTCTGCTCCTTTTTCTCCTTCTCTTCCCCCTCCTCCTTTAAATATACAACTGAAAGAGCTGCTAATAGTTTCATGCTTTTATGATACTTAAACAGACGTATTCATAAAATAGGGCGTGAACATTAAAGCAATCTTTCAGTCCCAAGAATAATAGGCCGAAACTGTAATGATAATTGGAAACTTGACTGATGACTAGAAGGCCACAAATGATTTGTCCTTGTTTTGTCCTGTCCGTCTTTGTATCGTCTATCTATTCGTATGTCTTTATTGTCGTCCGTTACGTTCTTATTCCATTTTTTGGAGTTGTGCATATATATATATATATATATATATATATATATATACGTGTGCGTGGAGATTCCACACAGTTTCCGCCAACTAAATCCACTCATAAGACATTGGTCGGCCCGGAGCAATGGTAGAAGAAACTTGCCGAAAAGGATACCGTTCAGTGCAATTGAATTCGAAATCACATGATTGTAAGCGAGCTTCTTAAGCACACAGCCAATGTGTGTGTGTGTGTGTGTGTGTGTGTGTGTGTGTGTGTGTGTACATACGTTGTTTCACATATCAGAAAAACACCTTCAGGATAGGCAGTGCAGACAGTTCAAACCCTGAATGAAAATTTTTTTTAAATGACAAACAAAAAAACACGAATGCTAATTATCGAATTTAGAGCGTACATACTTTTAATTCATTATAAATAAGCAAATTTAATGCATGAAATTCGATACATTATTCAGTAATAAAAAAAAAACTAACAACTATTTTGATAATAAACGCGTACAGTGCCCGCATTATTTCAAGTTCACAGCACATACATACATACATACATACATTCAAACATATATATATATACATTCAAACATATATATATATATATATATATATATATGGGAGAATATACAAATAATAACAACAGACGAGGACAGGTGGTGTAAATAACAAAAGTATATATTAGTATGACGCTCGGGAATACGGAAAGTCTTTGACGTTTCGAGCTACGCTCTTCAACAGAAAGAATACGGAGACAAGGAGAAAAACACGGAGAGTCCAGATCCAGAAGGAAAGAAGGTAGAATCCAAAAGTTGGTAGTGTGTGATGAGAGGAGACAGGATTAGCTGGTGCGACCTTCTACATGTAACGTTATTAAACTCAGGTAACATGATTTCAGCTGTATAAGATATCAAATGCTGCCTCGTAAAAGTACAATAATTTCTGCCTTTCCTGCGTATCGTTAGAGCAACGGCGAATGTTATGTGTGTTTTGTTATATTGTGTTTAATTTGTCTGTCGATTGAAGTAATCTTCACAAGTATTTTTATTTCATGTGAGTGTAAATAAAATTGCAATACTGTTAAACCTAAACACACGCACACATATATGTATATATGTGTGTGTGTGTGTGTATATATGAATATAATTATGTATTTATAATTATATTCATATAAGCGCGCGCGCGTGTGTGTGTGTGTGTATGTGTGTGTGTGTGTGTGTGTGTGTGTGTGTGTGTGTGTGTGCATAAATGCGATTGCATAAAAAAGTATGTGCAGCTATTATGTTGCATGTACATTAGTGTTTCTATTAGTTTACTAAGGTTTGTTTACCGACGTCTCTAGGTACATCCTTCTCAACCATTTATAATATCTCTGGATGTGTGAGTACATGTGTATATGTGCGCATGTATATGTGTGTGTGTTTATACATATATATATATATATATATATATATATATATATGTGCATGTATGTATGTATATGCATACATGTATGTGTATTTCGATGTTTATTAAGAAATATTCTTCGTTATCAAAATACTTTAACGTATTTTCGCATAATGATAAGGCATTCTGTTATTTTGTGGACAATTTACTCGATCATTGCTTCTTGCTTATTGCCTCATCTCAGTATTAACTCGCGACACATGTCTTACATACATATGTACATACATGCAGATAGACAGACAGACAGATAGATAGACATTTATACACATACGCATACAATTATATAATATATAGATGTATATTTATGTATGTATATATATATACATACATAATATATATATATATATATTTATAAGGAACCCGTATATAAAATATATGGCTGCGGTCGTTTGTTCGTGTCAGTGCAGTGACGGACTGGGTCTAAAAACATTGGTTGCCAGGAAACTAAGGAGGCCCACCCGCAAACTACAAAGCTATCATGTAAAATTTTATTTTTTTCTTGATAAAAGTATTCTTTTCAACTGTCTACAAACACAGCCAGCCTGAATTAAATAATGCATTCTTCCAGGAGTGAATAAAAAATTCTCAAAGTTGAGGGGATGGGCCCCTTAGATACTAACATGGGCCTCCATATATGGATTGTAATGGCGCAGGGGCCAACTTGCCACCGGGTAAGCTGGCAACCTGGCCCGTCCGCCACTGTATCTGTGTATATATGTATGTATACATACATACATACATACAGACAGACAGACAGACAGACAGACAGACAGACAGACAGACAGTTAGATAGATAGATAGATAGATAGATAGATAGATAGATAGATAGATAGATAGATAGATGCATGCATGGCTGTACGGTGAAGAAACTCACTTTGCAAAAAGCTTTTGGTTTTGGGTTCAGTCACACTACGCGGCACCTTGGGCAAGTGTCTTCTACTATAGCCTCGAGCTGACCAAAGCCTTGTGAGTGGATTTGGCTGACGGAAACTGCGTGGAAGCCCGTTGTACATACATACATATATACGCACACACACACACACACACACATATATATATATATATATATATATATATATATATATATA
>NC_068997.1:46853053-46855301 GCF_001194135.2 Octopus bimaculoides | reverse complement strand
ACGTTTAAAAATATGGAGAATATAATTTAGATCTCAATTCCGATTGCATAGAATAATATCCCACTTAAAAGCGGCGAGCTGGCAGAAACGTTAGCACGTCGCGCCGCGCGAAATGCTTAACAGTAGTTCGTCTGCCGTTACGTTCTGAGTTCAGATTCCGCCGAGGTCGACTTTACTTTTCAACTTTTCGGGTTCGATTAAATAAGTGCCAGTTACGCACTGGGGTCGATATAATCGACTTAATCTGTTTGGCTGTCCTTGTTTGTCCCCTCTATGTGTAGCCCCTTGTGGGCAGTAAAGAAATAAGAAACGTTAGCACGCCGGGCGAACTGCTTAGCGGTGTCCCGTCACTGTGAAGTTGTTGCGTGAGTCTATGTTGAACTATTTATGGAATTGTTGCCTTTGTTGATTCGTTAATTGTTGTTTTGTTTCCCATTGTGGGGAAAATGGAGAAGGCGCCGGAAGCAAACCCAAGTTAGGCAGCCGCAACGGGCAAAGGAGTAGATGCGCGCGAGTTGGAGGTCCGCGAGATAAAAGTGGAGCCTAGAAAGATGAAAAAGAGTGAGAAATTAATCACAAAGGAAGGAAACTCTTTGAAGCTGACACCGCTTGAAGAGCTATCGGCGAACGTGACAAAAAGAACGGTTATATTTAAAACCATGAAGGCAGCCACGCACGAGAAAGATAGAAATCGCACCAATAGAGGCCATAGAGGAATGTGTTAAGAATATAAAAAGATTCACAACATACATCACGAGAGAGAGAAGATACGCCACTGTAGAGGTGCGCTTCACAACGGAGGAGGAAGCAATAAAGCACTCCACAGAGGCAATAAGGACAGAGGAATGGGTGCTCTTGCCTTCGTACTGCGGCAAACGTGTGGCCAAGGTGCGAATGGGTAAGGTACCACCCGAATTGAAAGAATGGCTGACGACAGCCGTAATATATAATATGAAAGATGGGAAGATTCTGAAGGCTACAAGGACCCAGAAGGTGAACTACTGCGGATATGGTATCGAATTAACGATTCAGGCAACAACGGAGGACTTGAATAGCGTGGTGGATGAGATTGTGCTGCCGGAAGATGTGAAGCTGAGAGTTATTGTGGAGGGTAGGCCGCCATTGTGTTTCACATGTGGAGAAAGGGGCCACATGAAGGCATGGTGCACCCAAAGAAAGCCGCAAACGGAACAGGAGGAGAGACAGGAGAGGGTGGACCAGGTAGTACAGGACAAGGCAACAGACAAAGAAACGGAGAATGGATTCACTATGGTTAAAAAGAAAAGAAGGAGGAGCGGAGGAAGCAGAAAAAGAAGAGAGAAGAGATGAGAAAAGAAACTGCGAAGGAAGGCAGTAGGAAGGAAAAAGAAAGTGTGGGAAACCTAACTGTATGGAGGTGAGATGGAGAGACTATTTATGGAGGAAGAAAAGAGAGAACCAAAAGTCCAAGAGAAAGGAAAGAAGATACGAGGAGGAGAAGGAGTATGGTATAATGTAACGTATCCAAAAAATGTTGAAACAGAGAAAAAAATAATCAAGCTACACTCAATAGTAAGAGTGAAGGGGCTTTCATACGTCTACGCAGAGGATATGAAGGCAGTATTGATAGAAGAGGAAAACTACAGAAAATTGAAAGAGATGTGTGGAGATAACGTTGAGCCGCCAGGAGTGGAGGTGGAATTTAAAGAGTTGCCACCAGGGGTGGATTTAAGAGATATCGAACCACTAATGAAGGTCTACTAAAGACAAAAAAAAAGTATGAAATTAAAGGGAAAAAAAGAGAACAATTGTAAATAGTACATATAACGGTTCAAATGGTACTGCATGGGAGGGGAGCCCATGCGTCCATTTTCATTTTTATATAACTTTCATTTCATTTACATTCGTTTTATGTTTTTTCTCCCCACTGTGGTCTTGTCTGTCCTTGTGGTGTCCCCATCTATGTTTAGGGCTTTATGCCTAATAAAAAAAATCAGTATTTCGTGTGTCTTTACGTTCTAAGTTCAAATTCCGCCGAGGTCAACTTAGCCTTTCATCTTTTCGGGTCGATTAAATAAGTACCAGTTACGCACTGGGGTCGATTTAATCGACTTAATCCCTTTGTCTGTCCTTGTTTGTCCCCTCTATGTACAGAGGAAGAGAGACAGAGACAGATAGACAGATAGACAGACAGACAGAGACACAGAGAGATACACAGAGTTTTATATATATATATATATATATATATATATATATATATTTGTTTTGC
>NC_068997.1:46849260-46849863 GCF_001194135.2 Octopus bimaculoides | reverse complement strand
CCACATATGAAACTCAGTGTAGCAAAACCAAAATAAACTACATTATTAATCTCTACTATGCTATTGAGGACTCCGTTCTTCCGACAGTCAACACTAAATGGATATGCGCGCGCGCATACACACACACACACACACACACGCACACACACACACACACGCACACACACACACACGCACACACTTATTTAGGCATACACGCACGCTTATTCATACATACACACATATTGATACACACGCACACATACACTTATTTATACATAGACATATTTATACACACATACATATAGACACATTTATTTATACATACACACACATTTATACACACACATATAGACACACATTTATTTATATAGACACACACTTATTTATACATACATACACATATTTATACACACACACACACACACACACACACACACACACACACACACACAGTAGAACTACCTGCTCTATCTGCAAACTCTATTTTAATTATTGCGATTCTCTGACTTATCTCAGTTTATTAGGGGCTACCACTATACTTTTATCTCCTTTTCACACCACGAGGTTGGGGTCTCCATGATATCATAAATGCTACTAACAATAAATATATTTAAAGATGGG
>NC_068997.1:46840702-46849072 GCF_001194135.2 Octopus bimaculoides | reverse complement strand
CACCACCACCACCAAAAAAAGGGTACTTTTTAAAGAAATTTTCTATATATACCTTTCAAAATGTGTAGATTACGATTATATTAGAATTTGAAATAAAGCAATGAATAAATAAATAAATAGATAAATAAAAATTGGTGGACTCGCACGCAATCATAAATGACACATCACAATTTTTGTTTACGAAATTTCAAGTTTCATTTTGCTGACATGAGTTGTGTATTAGTATGTATGTATACGAACCCACTAAATTTGTTTTCATCTTAAATTCCATTATGATAGTAATCTACACGCTTTGAAAGGTATTTATAGAAGATTTCATAAAAAGAAATTACCCATTTCTCTGAAACTTCTGACAAAAAAACCAAAAAAAAAAAAAAAACCCGCATAAATTTTCCGAAACTCCTTATCCAACACAGAATTTTTTTTTTCATTCCAAATTCCAATCTAATCGGAATCGGCACCATCTGAAGAATGTTTGTAGAAAATTTCATTTAGAAATATCTATTTTTCTGCAAGTTATGAGGAAACAAAACCGGGTGGTGGTGGTGGTGGTGGTGGTGGACATACTTGTGTAGGATTGCCCAGAGATGAACGGAACATTTTCTAAATTACAACTTTTAATTCATTTTCTGTGAACTCTTTCTGATATCTAACACGAAAAGAAATATCTGTTCTAAATATTTCGACTGATAGAATCGAAGTCTTTAAATATTGAGGGCTCAAAGCGTATTTAAGACGTTTTTAGACGCATACGAAGTAATCAGTGATGGAATTCGAGGTATGATATGGTCCGAAAAACTGAGGTTAGAAAGGTGGGTCAAAACGCTATAAGCGACCCAACTTTGTGAGCTGAAAAAAGTAGGGGAATGCCGTCGCTTTGCATACCCCCACCCAGTTCCCATCACTGTTGATGAACATAAGGACACTGGCATTGAACTAGGGTTGGGACATGTTAAAGAATCGCAAGAATCCAGCAAGTTTTAAACAAAACCCGATGAATGAAATGAAAGTGGAAAGGGAGAAAGACAGAAAACGATTAGAGGAAGTAAGAAGAATTAAAGTAAACCATAGATTTTTATTTACAACAAGGGTTTTTCCCTTCCTTTTAATTTCCACACGCAGACGATTCGGCGAGTTATTAAAAACATCCACCGCGTCATAAGTTATGCTTGTTATTATATTAGCAGTGAGTTTTTAACAGAATCGTTTTGCCTGCCTTATGCTACTGCCACCATCGCCTCCTTCGTCACATAAACCACTCGTCGCTCACTCTCTCTCTCTCTGTATATAAGCGTATATCTTTCTTTCTCCGTCTCTGTATATACAGCTTTCTTTCTTTCTCCCTCCCTCTCTCTCTCTCTATACACATACATATATATATATATATTATCTTTTTCTTTCTCCATTTCTCACCCTCAGTCTAATTCCCTTTCTCTCTATCTCGCACTTGTTTAGTGCTGCCAACTTGTCACTCTTCTGTTTTCGGAGGCGAACAAAGCCAGGCGGTGTACACAGCATGGCAGCCTCCCGGATTGCTTCGAATTCAAGACTGTGTTTCAAATATAAGTTCTTCTTTTACATCGTAATTTTAATTTTAGGAGTCCAATTACTCCTCGTTTACAATTTTTATAGCATGAACCAAAAAGAACTGGATAAACTACAACAATGGCGATCGGATGTAAAAGGTTTGCCGAGATTGTCGGCTGGGTCACCAATTGAAACTGACGGGGTAAGTACTTTTCGTCAGCCTCTTTGCCTCTCCTCCTCTTCTCTATCACATTGACATACATATATAACACACATACATACATACCTACATGTACGTGTAGGAATAAGCAGCTATTTATACATATATATGTGTATATATGTAGTTGCATTGCCCCCTCCCCTCTGAAAGTTAGTACGGTGCCTTTTACTGTTTTTCAAACAACGACAGTGAAAAAGAACGTTTATTCTTCTTTTTCTTCTTCTTTTTAATATCTCTGTATCCTATCTCTCTCTCTTTAGTTCTCCCATTCTACCAATATATATATATATATATATATATATATATATATATATATATATAATATTTTACATTCATATACACACACACACAAACACTATATTTTACGTCTGCTAGTTTTCTTGACGAAACCTGTTCACCTGAGATTCTTTATTTCTATCAAAAGAACTCGGCTTTTGGCCTCGTCAAGACAATACTGCTTTTTTGAAATAACCACTGACAATGTTATTATGTTATTGAAAAAAAAAAACAGAAAAGAAAACAACAAAAATACGGAATTATTTCCTGTTGGTTCTGATATAACATGACACTTAAAGAAAGAAAAAAATGTTAATTCAATCAAAATATGATCAATTCTACATTCTTCCCTAAACACGGTAAAACATTGGTTTATGGAAGTAACGAAATCCCAAATTATTCCACGTCTTTCTGTCTAGAATTAAGATTATCTACATTTAATTTCTAACTGCCATATCGTGTTACAACAATCTCTCTCTTCTACTTTCTCTCGCTCATATCGTGTACAGTACTTGTTGTTTTTGTCCATTCCTAAGTTGGAACCGCTTTTTTTTTTTACATAGCTTGTATTTTGGGGAGGGGGAGACGATGTGGTGGTGGTGGTGGGGAATAAAACATGAACAACTCACTCTCTTGTTTTCGCTTTTCGTAGTAAAGAAAACCTGAAACGGTTGTGTAAGAAATCACTGAGAATAATAAAATGTAAATAATGAATGAAATGTCAAATTAAAACCATCTGCGGGTGACATACATTCAGCTCTTCCCTCGTCGTCCACCAATATCCTCCTTTATATGTGTCTCTCTGATGTGTGTGTGTGTGTGTACTTGTGACTAGTGTTGTTGTTGATGTTTAGCTTCAGGTCAACCTTGATCAGAAATGTATAATCAAAGGCGTTCCAGTCGTGACAATTCCACCTTTTTTTTCTCGCTATTTGCAAAGAACTCGGGCCTTTATTATCCAACGTGTCCTATTTTTTTGACGGTTGAGTGTGGTTTGAGGTTTTGGCTACTGTTTCTTGCGGGTCGAGCGGCCATGTAGAGGACTCTTTCGTGTAGTAGCTACAAGCGATGTGTAGATATATATGTGTGTGTATGTGTCGAGGAAAATATGTTTCTATGAAAGGAAGGAAACCTCGTTTTGTACAAAATGAATGGTACTTGATGACGATGAGTTCGGTGTTCAATAATTATATATCTCTCGGTCATTTCATTCTCTCACACGGTATATTTGTCTCCCTCTCTTTCTCTCCATCTTTCCCCCCCCTCTCTCTCTCTCTCTCTCTCGGCGGTCATCTCCCTCATTAGTTTGTACTTTTTCTTCATCACTCACTATGCATTATCGTTTGTTTGTTTTTGTTTTTTTTTTAACCTCATACATTCAATAATATCGGAATTCAGAGGAACTTCCTAACAACTTGTCTTTGGACACCGTCCACAACCTGCTGACTGGTCTGTAATTTGGATCCAAGACACACGGTTAGAAGAAAAAAAAAAAACAGCAACCTCTTCTTCCACCCACACAAGTAAATTCTGCTGTCTTTGAAGTGGCTTCTCCAACACGGGAAGGGATGTTACAAAAATGTAAATAAAGAATTTCTCCAACTCAAATTTTCAAGGGCGTCACCTTTCACAAATTACTTTCTTGTATTTCTCTATAAACACTCGAGAAGAAGAAATTCGACTGTGAAATATGACAATATAATTCTTTAACAGAAAAGAAAAGGAAGACTACGAGATGGCCAGTTATTGGGGTGTATGTCACCCGGCAAGCGATTGATACGGGTGTTACGGATCTCGTCTGAAGTCTGTTAATCTTTTCAGTCTCGAATTAGTTGATGTTATATCTAATCTCACTTTGCAACTTAATTTATTAATGTTTTTGTACGTGGAGTTACGTTTAGCGCCAGATCAGTCCTAATCAAAGACCTAAGGTTACATAAAAAATAAAAAAATTCCAGCTTTGATCATCCCGTTTATATTAATTCATTGTGTTCTTATGTTTAATTCATTGTGTGCTTCTTATATTTAAGACAGTAGAATGTTGTCTCATGAATATTTGGCTGTTACTTTTAGCAATTCGAACCACCAGTTAGACTCTCTCCTAGTTCATGAAACATGGGGTTATTTCTCATTAAAAATCGTAAACATCTCTCAAATGGAGGTGTGACACATTGCTATGTTGTGCACACATCAGCGTGTTTATACACACACACACACACACACACACACGTACATACTAGATTCTTGAGTGTGAATCTGTCATACTCTGCTTCTCTGCGACATGTGTTCGAATGTTTGGCTTGTTCTTTTTTTTTGGGGGGGTTTTTTTTTTGGTTTTTCTTTAACAACCTCTTTCGTGGAACGAAATCGAAGACAATCGAAAATTTTTAATATAATGAAACTAGTTCGAATGTTACGCTGTAAGCAACCTTAACTGTGGAACACAAAATCGAAGAAACACTCCACATCGTTTAACACAACTAAACATTTTTATGAAGATCGATAAATTTCTGCATCAAAATAGAAATAAGAGCATTTATAAAACATGGAATTTCCGCGGGTCACTGTGGCATATAATATCTCTCTCTCTCTCTCTCTCTCTCTCTCTCTCTTATTTATATATATATATATATATATATAGTGTGTATATGTGTTTATATATGTTATTTGTTTGTTATTAAATTGTGGCCATGTTGGAGCAGTGCTTTGAAAGGTTTTAATCGAACATGTCAATCTCAGTACTTTTGTTTTTTTAAGTTTGGAACTTACTGTATCGGTCACTTTTGTCGAACGCTAAGTTATGGTGCTGATACATAAAATTATTATTATTGATGGTTTCAAATTTTGGCACAAAGCCAGCAATTTCGAGGGAGACTGTAAGTCGATTACATCGACCCCACTACTCAACTGGTACTTACTTCATCCCGAAAGGATGAAAGGCAAAGTTGAACTCAGAACGTAAAAAACGGAGGAAATACCTCTAAGTATTTCGTCCTGCGTGCTAATGATTCTGCCAGCTCGCCGCCTTAATAATAATAATAATAATAATAATAATCCTTTCTACTAAAGGCACAAGGCCTAAAATTTTGGGGAGGGGACTAGTCGATTATATCGACGTTTCACAGGTACTTAATTTATCGACCCTGAAAGGGATGGAAAGCAAAATCGACCTCGGTGGAATTTGTACTTAGCACTTTATCCGGCGTGCTAACGATTCTACCTGCTCGCCACCTTTTTAATAATAATCCTTTGTACTATAGACACAAGGCCTGAAGTTTCGGGGGAGGGGACTAGTCGGTTACATCGATTCCAGTTCTTGACTGGTACTTACTTTATCGATCCCCAAAGGGTGAAAGGCATAATAATAATAATAATAATAATCCCTTCTACTATAGGCACAAGGGTTGAAATTTTGGTGGAGAGGGTGCTGAAAATTCCCTGGCTCTGGGTAAAAGAAAATACAGGAGGATCAGTTAATTATGATTTTATTCAACATATTCTCCTTTCAGATTCACACACTTATTGCAGTGGTCCTTCAGTTTTTCTCAGACATGTAAAAGAATTTGGAAAGTTGGGGACTCCAGCCAGGTCTTTTGCGACACCTTGAAAGCCAGGAACTTTTCAGCACCCTCTCGTATATTAACTTATAGTAATTATACGAAATAGGTTTTTTCTTTAATTTTTTTTTTTTATTGCCGGTGTCGCTTGAAAGAATTGATAGTAAAGCCTCAGACAAACTACCACGAGTTATAGTCATTTTACATTGCGCGTTCGAATACCGTTCAGGTCAGCTTTGCCTATCAACTTCACTTGATCGATGAAATAAAGAACTAATAAAGTAGTAACATCGATTTTAATATTCCTTAAGCTAGGCAGTGATCTGACAGAATCGTTAGTACACCTCGCAAAATACCGCTAAGAATTTTGTCCGTCTCCACGTTCTGAGTTCAAATTCCGCCGAGGTCGACTTTGCCTTTCGTCCTTTTGGGGGTCGATGAAACGAGTACCAGTTGAGTACTAAGGTCGATGTAATTGATTTGACCTTTCCCACCGAAATTGCTGGCCCTGTGCCAAAATATAAAAGAAATATTCCTTATGAAATCATCGTGTTTACTTGCGACTGGTGGCGTATCGTGGGAGGGACTCCATAAGCGGGCGCTTGCCCCGAGCAAAAATTCCAAAAGGCAAAACTTAATAAACTAATAAGTAATAGCACTCTGTTTTGAAATACTTATCTTGCCCCTGGCTCTAACAGCCCACGCTATACCACCGAATGCAACCCCCTACTTTTTAAGACTAAAAGTAGGTAATATATATTTTACAGTCGTGAGCCCAAGCATAATGAATACTATTCGTCTTTCCAACTTGAACTTAATGTTTTGTATCAAATTTGACGTATTATACACAATTGGATATGGTTATTTAAAAGAGAAAAATCGTGTTGTGAGCGAGCGTAATTGAATGAATTATATGCTCTTTTATGTATTGAAATTGTCATCGTCCGAGTAGTTTCACACACACACACACAGTTTGTTAATAGTTTTATACTTACCCAACACACACGTCTGTGTGTGTGTGTGTGTGTATATATATATATATATATGTATATATGTGTGTATATGTGTGTGTGTATGTGTGTGTGTGTGTGTATGTGTATGTGTATATGTGTGCGTGTGTGTGTGTGTGTGTGAATATATGTGTATATGTATGTATCTACATGTGTGTGTGTGTGTGTGTGTATTTGTGTATCACCATTTTACAGCTATTTTTCTATGCCCACACAGGCTGGATAAGAATTTTTTGGGGACTTCATT
Source organism: Octopus bimaculoides (assembly GCF_001194135.2). Lineage (NCBI taxonomy): Eukaryota > Metazoa > Mollusca > Cephalopoda > Octopoda > Octopodidae > Octopus > Octopus bimaculoides. The sequence goes on along the minus strand of NC_068997.1, from coordinate 46,842,235 downwards.
TTACTGCAGGATGCTCTTCCTGATGCTCACCTTTTGGTTAACTCTTATGGTACACATACAGATATGAGGTACCTATTTTATAAACAGTGATACAATATATTACTTTACTTACTTAAGATCTTTGCTCCTGAAGAAAAGCCTTCCTCTCTCAGCCTATGTTGTTTTTGAATTATCATTGAGGCTTCTGTCACTTTGTATATCCCAGTGACTGCTTTGAGTGGAAAAAAGAGATGCTGTGGAAAGTAACATCTCTAAAAAAGGAGAGGTTCTAAACTGATGAACCAAATTACAAGAATAACACAAAGACTCTTAACAAAACTGATCATAATGTGAATCAGCTTAGATGAGATGCAGTTTAAATTTATGCCGGGTCTGGGTACCACTGATCTTCTCTTCATAGTGAGATAATTTTGAAAGAAGTTTGTAGTTAAAAAGTAAGCCTTTGTACCATGCCATTTTATTTTGAGGAATACCTTCAACTGACTGCTATGGTCTGTAGCCTAGTCTTTATAAGAACACTGAATGTCGATGAATGACTTGTGAGATTGGTGCAAGTCGTGTTCAGAAATGCAATCAGACTGAACCTGAGACCACATGGTTGCTAAGCAAGCTCCTTGACCACCCAGCCATGCCCACACCATATGTACATTACAATAAAAGATAGGTCTAGTGAGATTATATAGATGCTAAAGCTGAGGTGAGTTGATATGCGCTGTGTGTGCAAGAGATGACATGGAGCAGGGTTACACCTGGCTTGGACACAAATATAGATACCTTTTGGGTTGGTAACAAGGCTAGTTCAGATGGAGTTTAGTAGGAGATGGTAATGAGTTTGTTGAGGGGTTTAATGAGTTTGTTGAGGGGTTTAATGAGCAAGTGGGTCATCAAGACTTAATTCTCAGCCTTTTATTTATTATAGTTTTTTTGGGTTTTTTTTACAAATTATAAGAGTAATTTAAGACTGCCTGTGGGAACTATATGCTAATGACCTAGCACGTGTAACAGAATCTGTAGCAGAAGAAATTCTAGCTGTGGAAGCAACATCCAGAAGCAAGAGGCTTCAAAGTTAACTAAACAAAGATTAAAGTATTAGCAAGTGGGTAAGCAGACAGGATCCTGCTTCCACTAGAGAAACGACCTTGTGGAATATACAGAAAAAAGGAGTAGGTGAGAATTTCATTTATTGTACTCATTGTAAACTATGGATGCACAAGAAGAAGAGTTATGGAATCACAGTTAGGTATGACAAAAGGCAGGTGTTGAATCTAGCCGACACTCTCAGAGAACATTAGAAATATATTATCTAAAACACCTGGAAGGCTCTGTTATGTTAGTTGATAGCTTCTCTTACTTATTTACAATATAACTGTACATATGCACACACACACACTCACACACACATATATAAATGTTTATACACATAAACATAAATTTTTATAATCATCGTCATCCATAAATATATATGTATCAACTGTGTGTGTGAATGTGTGTGTATATATATATATATGTATATATATATATATGTGTGTGTGT
>NC_068997.1:46838068-46840602 GCF_001194135.2 Octopus bimaculoides | reverse complement strand
TATATCTATATATATCTGAAGGATTAAATTTGATCAAAGGACATACTAAGTATGTCTACCTGCTGGACATGCTTAGCATGTCTTTTGATTAATTTTGCTACAGGACAAAGCCAGCAGCATGAGAAATACACAAGAGTATTATTATAGTAGATTATTATAGTAGAAGATACACAACACTTTCTTTGCCACTCCAGTCCACTCAGCTGTAGAAATGAGTACCACTAGTGGAGGCACATTGCTTAGTGGTTAGGGTGTTGGTTTCACGGCTGTAAGATTGCGGTTTCAATCCCTGGACTGGGCAGTGTATTGTGTTCTTGAATGAAACACTTCACTTCATGTTGCTCCAGTCCACTCAGCTGTAGAAATGAGTTTAGGCTGGAGCGGGATGGGCTCCGCCAGGCTTTCTTGCCCTCGATATACTGCATGGCTGCAGTGTCCCAACAACCCCCAAGGGGTTAAGGGACTCATCAGTTGTCATGTGTGTGTGTCTCTGTGAGTGTGTGAGTGTATTTTTATATCAGCTGATCCATGTAAACATGGAAAAGTCGACATTAAAATGATGACGATGCATATACACACTCATACACGCACATATATACATATATATATATATATATATATATATATATATATATATATATATATCACCATCATAGCTGCACCCTGGTTGCACGAGAAAAGCCATTGCCAAAAAGACTGACTGAAATGATTCATTATCAATGTCATGTGATGCCCTTATATGACTTTTAAGCCTGGTCAAAGTTTTACAAATTTTATTACATACTACACAGCAGTGCTGGCTGGCAGGAAAGTCTGGTGCCACCGTATGCACTCTCTTAACATGTCTTTTCAGACTTCCAAATGAGAGGCACACCCTTCCACATTTTAGATATGTTTTGTTGTAAGTCTTAATAGCCACATCACTGTTTATCATGGGTCGATTCCTGTGTGATTTTTGATGGCTGACCAGGCTTGCACAACTCAAATACCTCCTCCCACAAACCACACACACAAAAAAGCATCACCATCATCACTTAATGTCTGTGAGTAAGGAGTTTACTTCCCAACCATGTGGTTCCAAGTTCTGTCACATGGTACCTTGGGCAAATGGCTTATACCATAGAACCCTCTGAGCAGTCAATGTTCTGTGAGTTTCTTAGGCGAAAAGATGCATGTTGGCCCATTGCATGTTTGTGTGTGTGATGTGTTTGTTTGACCTTTCTCTGTTGAAGACCTAATGTTAGTTTGTTTACATCCTTGAAGATTAATACTTTGCAAAAGAGACCATTGGAATAAATGCCAAAACCCAATAATAATCATTGAAAGTAATTAGTTTGACTATACCCTTCAATCAAAGCAATGCCCCAGCACGGCCACAGTTTAATGTCTTAAATAAACAAAAGAATAAAAGATGTTTGCATATGTATATTGGTTTATATTCTGCGTCTTTCAAAGATCAATGGAATAAATAATCCCTTACTTGAAAAATACAAAATAAAGGTTAGTGATAGGAAAGGGCCTCTCTCTATAAAACAATGCCCTAACCCCTTAGCGTCTAAATTACTGTCAAACGTAATTTTTATTTATTCCCATTGTTTTGAATTAATCATACATTATATTGTAGCTTTGAGATTTCAATTATGTGACTGTTTATGTTTAGAATGACATTGTAGGGTAGGTGTGAGAGGCCAGATCTGGCCAGATTGAATATAGAATATTTGTAGTAGAATAGATTGAAGTAGAATATTTGGGCCAGATATGGCCGATTTCAATGCTAACAAGTTAATAGTACATATTCAGCAAACCCATGCTAGCATAGGAAAACAGACATAAAAACAAACAGATTAATGGATAACAGAAGAGAAATGAAGCTATAACTGCTTGTTCATAATGAAAGATTTTTGGAGAAGTGATGTTGTAAGAGTGTTGGGTTGGAGGTGTTAGGGTTCGGAGGATTTTGTAAGGCAACATGTTTATATGATCCTTTTGAGTGACATATCCGACATCCCCTTGTCATCGGAGGCTTCCCATACAGCCACTTATAGTCTCTCTTCCTTTCTTTATTTTATCTGATGGAATGTTTTTGTATAAAGATTCTTCCTTATCTGCTTTCTATGTCATACTCTCTCTCTCATGTTTGTCCAGCCTTTCTTTATTCCCCACAAACTCTCTCCCCACACTCTCTCTCTCTCTCCTCACAGTCTCTTTCTTTCCTCACACTCCCTTCTCTCACCCCTTACATTCTCTCTCTCCTCCCCCTCTCTATCAGCTGTGTGGCTAGTCTTCCTCTGTACCCCATACACCATTCGGTACTATTCTCCACCCATCCACACCTAATTTCCCTTTCTTCTTTTTTCTCTCACCCTCTCTACTATCCCTATATATGTCTATGTTCTTCTCATATTTACCTTTCTTTCTTAGTTTCGATTTTTGTTCAGTTTTTTTTTCCTTTTCTCTTTCTTATACACAGACTCTCTCTCTCTCTTTCTCTCTCTCTTTCTCTCTCTCTTTCTCTCTCTCTCTCTCTTTCTCTC
>NC_068997.1:46832324-46838058 GCF_001194135.2 Octopus bimaculoides | reverse complement strand
TCTCTCTCTCTCTCTCTCTCTCTCTCTCTCTCTCTCTCTCTCTCTCTCTCACACACACACTTTGTCTTTCTTGTCCATATCTAGTATTATTTTTCAACACACACTTCTAACACTATTATTTTCTCTCTCTCTGTGTCTGTCTCTCTCTCACACACACACACATACTCACACAAACACATGCACTTTGTCTTTCTTGTCCATATCTAGTATTATTTTTCTACACACACTTATTATTTTCTCTCTCTTTCTCTCTGTCTGTCTGTCTCTTTCTTTCTCTCTCTCTCTCTCATTTTTCTTTGCCTCTCTATTCTTTTAATTCTAAACAGAGAACAAGATAAAGGGGTATCTCTCAGAATACATCTACTCAGAAAAACAACCACCATTTCCACTAGAATCTCTTCTAAATCCTAGAATTGTGACTCTGGTTCTACTAAATCACTGAGGGTGATGCTGCTCTGCAGTGTTTTTTTTTTCAAAAGCTAGGAGAGAGACTGACAAAACTAAATGGGTCTGTTCAAACCGAGGTACCACATAAAAAGCATTGGAGCTGGTGCTGATGCCACGTATAAAGCACCCAGTACACTCTGTGAAGTGGTTGGCTTTAGGAAGGGCATCCAGCTGTAGAAACCAAGCCTGAACAACAGACTATGGAATCTGGTGCAGCTCCTGGCCTTACCAGTTCCTCTCAAACCATCTAACCCATACCAGCAAGGAAAATGGTCATTAAATGTTGTATTGATGACGATGATGACGATGATGATGAAACCTGCAGCAAGGAACTGAAAGTCAGCTCCACACGACCTATTTTGGTGATTCGGGGTTATCTTGGGCTTTATGTGAGAGTTGCGTCACCGAACAAATTGCACAACCACATCACAGCGCAGCGCAGTCACAACGGCAGTTCCACACCAAAATACGACACACAAGCCGACCCTACCACCCCAGTCAAAAGTCACATGCTCTTTCCACTTAGGTATCGCAGCTTCTTTCAATAAGTTCGTTTCAACAATGACAAAACTTAATGACATGGTCATTGGGAAGAGACAACATGAAAACAACAGATCGCTCCTAAACAAGTTGCATTCAAAGATTAGCTCACTTTGTTGGAGACGGCAGCATCTGTTAATCTACCGAGGATTGTTATGTTACTATTCTCAGACTGGTATTAAAAAGATGCTGGCATTTCTAATCCACAGTGGGCTGCTCATCTGCTATTTTCAGATTGTTTCAGTTTTTATTCCTCTTCCGTGTACACACACACACACACACACATCCACACATATTACATATTTAAATACATATACACACATACATACACACACTCACACACAGCTACACACACAAAGCTCCTCCCCCACAATCACCCAATCTCCCTCTCACACACACACACACACACACACACACACAAGCACACTCCACACATACGCTTACCTACATGTACACACACCCATACACACAAACAGCCACACACGCATACACACATCACTTACATAAATAAATACACACAAACATCATACACACACATACACCACGTAAAAACATGCATACACACACAAACACCATACACGCACAGATACACAGCCACACACACACACACCATCCATTCACATGTAACTGTTTTGTATTTGTTTGGAGATTATAACTGACACTTGCTATTGTTGCTGGAACTGCTGTCGTCATCGTCATCATCGTCATTGTTGTCATCATTTGTATTGGTAAACTGTTGCTCTTGTTGTCATTGTTGTGCTTGGTTGTTCTCAGTTTAGTTTAGCCATTTTTTTTTTTTAGTTGTTCACCATTTCTTATAAATATCCTTGTGGCCTGGGGGCCTTCCTCATTCCTCGACGACAATGAGCAGAAGCAATAACTAACTGCTCTGGACATTCACCTCTTTTGCCGGCTGCACTTGGAATCCCCCCACCTCTCTCTCTCTCTCTCTCTCTCTCTCTCTCTCACACACACAAAATTAAATTGCTATATAAATAATAAATAGTGGAAAAACTAATTGCAAGAGTTGCAGACTTCCTCAGCTGATAGCAATTTTGATTTTGGTTTTTTCTTTTGTGTGTGTGTCTTTTTTTAATTTTTGTTGGAAAAAAAAAATAAAGATTAAATTTGATTGGACGTGCTTTGGGAAGGACAAATGACAAATGTACCTATGGACAGTTGTTTGGAATCATAGAAATCAAGCTGCAAAGCTGTCATTGAAAGATATTTGCAGAAAAAAAAAAAAATGTACAGATATTCCACAAGTTAATGACGACCAGGCTGGACGGAATGCTAGATTTAATGAAGTTGTTGGGTTTTGCTATATATGGATAGAAACCAACAATGAGAAGGATTTGCTTTGACCAATGCGGAATTGAGTGCAAAAAGCATTTTCTTTGGTTTGTAAGATTTACACTTTTATAGAAATAGGAAAAACATAAATAAATAAAAGAAGAAAGGCAGAGCTGGTTTTTGGAGAACAATTCCCAGCTTCTGTTTAACTTGAAGTTTTGAGTCTGTTTGCTGCAGAGTTCCCCCACTACCACCACCACCACCACCATTCTTAACATCTTTCATACCTTAGTAACAAAAGTACTGGATCTGGGAATAGATATTTATGGATATATTGTGGAATAGTTTTTTTAACCATTAATTAAATTGCCTTTTCATTCTTTTCTTTTTTGGAACTTAATTCAACATGGTACAGGTGTGGCTGTGTGGTAAGAAGCTTGCATCCCAACCACATGGTACCAGGTTCAGTCCCACTGCGTAGCACCTTGCACAAGTATCTTCCATTATAGCCTCAGGCCACACGCAATTAATGAATAGATTTGGTAGATACAAACTGAAAGAAGCCTACTGTATATGTATGTATGTATGCATATATATATATATATATATAAATATATATATACATACATACACACGGGTTGAACAAAATAATGGAAACACCTTAAAATTTCAAATTTATTTTAATATGGGGTAGGACTGCCTTTGGCAGTAATTACAGCTTGTCTTGATATGATTTTTGTAAATCAGTGGTTCTCAACTGGGGTCCGTATGTCCTTTGGGGGTCTGCATGGCCCTTAACTGGCTCCCGTGCTGGTGGCACATAAAAATACCATCCAAACGTGGTCAATGCCAGCCCCCTCTGGTCCCTGTGCCAATGGCACGTAAAAAGCACCCACTACACTCTCAGATTGGTTGGCATTAGGAAGGGCATCCAGCTGTAGAAACATTGCCAGATCAGATTGGATCCTGGTGCAGCCTCCTGGCTTTCCAGACCCCAGTCAAACCATCCAACCCATGCCAGCGTGGAAAATGTACATTACACGATGATGATGATCTATCTATTTATCTATCTATCTATCTATCTGTTGATCAATCCATTTATCTCTCTCTCCATCCATCTTAAGTTTAAAAATTCCTCTCAGCCTTATCTGAGAATATCTTGCTATTGTATCCCAGTCTAATATCCCAATCCACTCACTATTCAGGATTGCTGCAGGCATTCAACCCTCTTGAATAAATAAACGAATTAATTAATAAGCCACTAATAACGTTTGAGAGTGCTACAACTGTTTGCTGTTAGAAAGTCAGAGCTAATACTTACTCACCTCCCATTTAGTCATCAGTAATAATTACTTGTTAATTATGGTAGCACAAAAACTTAGAATTATTACAAATGGGAAATGTGAGATCATTATGTGAGATTTGACCACCACCACAGGAAAATAGTAACATAAGTAGTGGTTTGCACTTGCACTACACCTGAACATATGTAAACATTGTGATAAATAAGAATATTCTCTGAATCAAGAGTAAAACTTACATAAAGCCTGTAGTGTCTGGATAATGTGAAGTTGTGATGTTTATACATTTCCAAACGGTGTAAATAGGAGTGGTAGTAAAGTTTGCTTTTCAGCCACACGGTGTCACGTTCAGTCCCACTGTGTGACACCTTGGGTAAGTGTCTTCTACTAAGACTTGTGAGTGGATTTAGTCGATGGAAACTGAAAGAAGCCAATCTTGTGTATCATCTTCATCATTGTCATTTAATGTTGATATTTCATGGTGGCATGGGTCAGACAGTTTGACAGGAGCCAGCCAAGTAGAAGACTATACCAGGCTATTGTGTCTGTTTTGGCAGGGTTTACTATGACTGAATTCTCTTTACATGGCACCAGCACCGGCAGGGTCACCAAATAACTTGCAAGATAAATGTGTATGTGTTAGTATCACCTTGTCTTGATATGATTGTTGTAAATCAGTGGTTCTCAACTGGGGTCCATATAGCCTTTGGGAGTCTGTATGGCCTTTGGGGGTCTGTATGGCCCTTAAGATTTTGTTGTTAAAATTTATCTGCAATAAATTGGTTATACTTCTACAGTTCACAAAATATTTTAACCAATTTTTTTTAAGCAATTCCTAATATTCATTTATAGACATACATAATTTTTTAAACATTGAATGGCTAGGAAGATCCATCTGAGTAGAATTGGAATCAAAGGGGTTCATAGTCACAAGGGTTGAGAAAAAAAAGTTTGAACAATACAGACTCAAAGGACGGTGGGGATTTACATATCCACATGTAAACAATAAACCAATAACCATAAGAAAGTTGGCAACAAAATTCTCTAATAGGAGGGAGTACCACCCAGGAGCAATCAGGGAACCCCACAGATCCTGGATCATGCTGACTACCAAAGGTACTGCAGGGAACCCAGTCCTTACCCATCCATTCTCTTCGACCTAGATAAATGCAAGCTAAAGAGCAGGTCCACTTATTCAGGCCATCCTCACTACATTCACTGACCTTTCGAGAAATTTACTGGGAAGGAAGTGGGGCAGTGCTTGACATACCACCTTCAGTTTCTTTTAAATAATAATAATAATAATAATAATAATAATAATAATAATAATAATAATAATATATGATAAGGGCAGTGAGCTGGAAGAATCATTACCATGTCAAAATGCTTAGCAGTATTTTGTCTGCCGTTACGTTCTGAGCTCAAAATGATCTTAACCACACAGCCCTGCGTCATCATTGTAGTAGTAGTAGTAGTAGTAGTAGTAGTAGTAGAAATAACAATATTGATTTCAAATTTTGGCACAAGCCCAGCAATTCTGGAGGAGGGGGTGAATTGATTATATCAACCCCAGTATGCAACTGGTACTTATTTTATCAACCCCAAAATAGATGAATGACAATGTCGACCTCGGTGGAATTTGAACTCAGAACGTGAAGACAGATGAAATGCTGCTAGGCATTTCACTGCCCAGCATGTTAATGATTCCGCCAGCTCAATCATAGCTACAGGGACATAGATTAGCAATTTTTTTTGTTTTTGTTACCAGATTATCAGTTCCTGGATATAGTGACCGCAGTTAATCTATGGCGTCAGCAGCAGCAGCAAGAGCAGCAGTAATAGTAGTAGTGAGAATAATGTGACTGATGATGTTGCTGTGATGATATTGATAGGATGGTGTGATGTGGTGCACTGATGACGGTGGGGCATTGACGGTGGGGAGGATGCAAGGGGGGAAGAGAGCAGCAATGTTAACGTTTTAGTAGTGGTGTGATGACGGCGGCAGCAGGGGTGAGGGGAGGGAAATTGGGTGGTAGGTGGGCGGGTGCTGCAGGGGAGGGGAGTAAGTGGGTGGGTGCTTTTGTGACAGTGGTTGTTGAATGTGTTGCAAGGACACAAGGTGTGGCGACCGTGTGGTGTGATGATGGCGTCAC
>NC_068997.1:46829875-46831646 GCF_001194135.2 Octopus bimaculoides | reverse complement strand
GTGTGTGTGTGTGTGTGTGTGTGTGGTGGAGGTTTACAGAGTGAGGGGTAGGAGTGACAAATTGAGTAGGACTGGGGTAAGGTGATGGGGAAGGAGGGGGTAATTTGTTCCATATTATTTTGATATGGTCACATCCTGTGTTCTCATAAAATAAAAGTCATCATCACTTCCTCTCACCCTGTTGTTTAATAATGCTGTTGTTGTTGTTAATCCCCCAAATCAACCCGAAAGCATGTGCCCCTCTGATCAAAGACATTCCAGCCGTGACCATTCCATCATGTCTTTTTAAGAATTCTTTCTCTTAAGAGAATAGTATATGCAAGGGAGATTTTGTTGCTATTTCTAGCAGTCCAAGTAACCATGTAGAGTTTCCTTCCAGTGTTGATACTGACTACTGTGTCCACCTCAGACTGCTCTGGACTCCTCGCTTACCATTTCATACTAATATTTCTTTGTGGCAGCGAGGTCAGTCACACTCTTACCATGTGTCGTGTGGCTTAATTTTAACTAGACTTGAATCTTCACCTCTATGATTTCATCATCCAGTGAATCACAGTCGTCAAGGGTCATTGACCCTTGCATTTACAAGATTTGGGGCTGGTAGTCTGTAAGGTGCCACTGTGTAATTGGTGGAACTAATTTTCAGTTGAGTGAATTTGAGCAACATAAAGTTTAAGAGCCTTACCCAAGTATACAACAATTTGCTGGTGGTCTGTCTGAGAATTTGAACTCACTACCTTACAGTCATGAGCCAGACAGCCTAACTGCTGTGCTACACATCTTAACTGCTGTTTTATCTTTTACTTGCTTCAGTCATTGGACTGCAACCATGCTGGAGCTCTGCCTTCAAGGGTTTTAGTCAGACACATCGGCGCCAGTACTTATTCTAACGCTTATTATATTGGTCCGTTTTGTCAAACAGCTAAGTTACAGGGATATAAGCAAACTAACACCAACTGTCAAAAGATGGTGGTGGTGGGGACAAACACACACCCACATACATAAACATGTGATAGGCTTCCATACAGTTTCCCTTTACTACATCTGCTCACAAGACACTGGTCAGTTCAGGGCTACAGTAGAAGTCACCTGCCCAAGGTGTCACACGGTGGGACTGAACTCAGAACCACATAGCTTCAAAGTGAGCTTCTTAACCTCATGCAAACCTAACGATTAATACAGATAGAGGTAAAGGGAAGAAAAAATAACTACTTCAGTCAGGGGCCGGCTGAGGGTCAGGGTCGTTAATGATTTTTAGGAGATCAAAAAACAGAGGAAGGATTCGAGAAATAATGGTCCGGAGACCATTGATCAAACAGAGACGAGTGATAACGGAATATGTCGTTGATGTGACTTGTATCGTAGTGGTACCGGAAGGCAAAGAACTTGGCAGCAGAGAGAGAGGGATAGGTGGTGGTGATGGGGTTCACATAAAGGTCTCTGATCCGCCTCTCATAATCCAGTACGAATGTGCACGCCATGCCACCCACGCCACTCGCCACTCCTCTACTTATTCTCAGCCACCTACCTCATTATTAAGCTGTTCTGTTCTTCCACTCCACCTCCTCTCACCACTTACACTCCCCCACCTTCCCCCCTCTACCCCCACACCCCACACCTTCCGCTCTGCACATGTACCAAGTGAATGTTTGCAGTTGTCATTTTTTAAAAAAATTTATGTAAAATGCTCTTTTTAAACTCATTTCCATACATAAATAAATAAAATTCAACACACAAAGAATAGCACACACAAAAGAATAACAAAAGTATA
>NC_068997.1:46824361-46828642 GCF_001194135.2 Octopus bimaculoides | reverse complement strand
ATATATATATATATATATATATATATATATATACACACACACGTGTGTGAGGCTATATTACAATATGAAATTAAGTATTTATGACTTGCTGTACCACCTACACCACTACTAATACCATCATCATTATAATCATCATTTACACTGTTATACTGTCTCCTGCATGTGGGCCAAGAAAGGAGCTTCTACTTACTAGAAATAGCAGTAATATCATTCTAAAGTCACACCCTACCATAATGATAAAGGAAGGATACAACAGATAATGTTGTCTTAGATATATCTTATTACTGAATGAATGGTTTGATAGTCATGCTTGGAACAACTTTGATTAAATAGACATGCTTAATCACAGCTGATCTTGAGATAAGCAACAGTAATAGTAACAATGGGTGGGTACATTGGATAATGTAGTCCTAGATGCACTATGCTTGCTGAAAGGTGTATCATACCTTTGATCATGGCCTTGCTAGATCATAATACATATTTGTTTACATTGATTCGAATTAATCATGCATTATTTCATAGCCTTGGGATTTCAATGACATGACATTGTTAGGTAGGTGTAAGAGGACAGATCTGACCAGTTTGTACACTAAACAGGTAGAATATATTTTTTAATAATGCCTGGTGAAATACGTCTTTTATATGTATCTATAACCACATTGTTCAAAATATGTTTTGCAGTGCAAATGTTGGCAACTGTGATGTTCTAGAATTCTGAAAAAAAATAAATTAACCCCTCTCTGCAATATGTCCCCCCCCCCACCACCACCACGCATGTCAATTCTGCATTTCCACCTAGGACCCCACTTTGTTGGCAGTCCCTCTTACTCAGGTACTTGAGATAAGGAATCCGATTTCTTAGTCGTATTCTGCGGCTTTGTTTTGTCTTTTTTACTGCACCCACACACCCACTGAGGACGAGGGAGAGGAGAATAATGTCAGAGATGGAAAGGGCTGTAGGATCTCTGTGATTGATAGGGACATGGGACCATAAACTATATTAGTTTCTCAGTAAGCAACACAAGAAGATATTGAAGTTTCCCTCGGCCTGGGGACCCTGGAGACCCTGGAAACCCTGGAGGCTCCAGAGATCTGACTCAAATGCTTATAACAAGAACAGGTCTTTGGTAAAATCGCTGAAAACTATGCAGCAATGTCGAGCCAGGTAAAAGGGCTTATATCTACTCAACCAAGACAATGCCCCTGTTTACAGCAGGATTTGATTGAGATATTATTTGAGAATTAAGTGTTTTTGGCAAGGGTCATAAATACAGCGATGATGAGATAGAAACTGTAGACATTTTCTTCTGTCATCTTGTGTGCCAGTATTTCCCCCTATTGTCTTGGGCAGTTGCCATTCTCTCATCTTGCTCTTACAACTCTGTAACATTCTGTGTGTGTGTGTGTGTGTGTTGTCTGTGTGTGTTGTCTGTGTGTGTTGTCTGTGTGTGTTGTCTGTGTGTGTTGTCTGTGTGTGTTGTCTGTGTGTGTTGTCTGTGTGTGTTGTCTGTGTGTGTTGTCAGTGTGTGTTGTCTCTGTATGTGTGCACATTTGTGCGAGTGTGTACATTTGTGCAAGTGTGTGCACATTTGTGTGTGTATATGCATATGTGCATGCTAGTGTGATTGTATATGTGTGTTAGTGCATTTGTCTGTGTGTGTGTGTGTGTGAAATAGAGAGAGAGATAGAGAGAAAGAGAGATCATATGTGACTGTGACATTGTATTTTTAACTCCAGATCTAGAAAATCAAAAATTGTTCTTTGAATAAGAAAATATCAAAGATAAAAATACAGGAAGTGAACAGACAAAAAGTTCCAAATAAAATTCCAGAGTCAATATATAATAATAAAAAAAAAACATATCGCATATGTTAAATATAGAATTTTCTATTCTAATTTAAACAATACCACCAGCCACCACTACCATCACCACTGCTGCCATCATCATCACCACTCAACCACACTCACTGCCACCATTATCACCTCAACCACCACCACCATCTCTATTACTACCACCACTGCCACCATCTCCTCCTCAACCACCACTGCCATCACCACCTTTGCCACCACCAACTGCTTCCAGTACCCAACCAACACTACCGTCGTCATCATCATCATCATCATCATCATCATCATCATCATCATCATCATCATCATCATCATCATCATCATCATCATCATCACTAATAGAGAAGCCAACAAGGGATCCTGTATATGGTCACTCAGCTTGCTAGAAATAGCAGCCAAATCTTCTGCTCCCTCCCTCCATCTGCAACCTGCTATTTTTGTCGCCATGGGAAACAAAATTCAGGATGGTCATGGTAAGAACGCTTTAAGATCTTAAGCTTCCTGAATCAGCATCAACACGGGGTTAAACTACAGCAGCAACAACTACAGCAATAACTGCAACTACACCATATTCTTCTATGTGGTTCATTTGATCTGCTGAAAACAGCAGCTAAAATTCCCTCAAATCAAATTTGAAAAAAAAAATGGAAGGACATGTTTAAGAAGATGCAGTTATATAGACACACGATGTATGAAAAATAAGACATGGGTGTCATGGTTGGAATTTCTTTCATGGAAAAATCAGATCAATCTGGCTCTAAACAGCAACACAAATAAGTTACAAACACTACTGCCTATACTACAACCAACAGCATCAGTCACTAGTACTGTTGTACTAACAGCACTGACACCACCATAATCATCGTCATCTACCACTACTACTACTACTACTACTACTACTATTACTATTATTTACTCCTACTGTTGTTGCTACTACTACTATTACTGCTGCTGTTGCTACTACTACCACTTCTTTTACTTCTGCTACTACTATTACTGCTGTTGCTTCTACTACTACTACTACAGCTTCTACTACTACTACTACTACTACTATTGTAGCTTCTACTACTACTACTACTACTATTACTATTACTACTACTACTATTACTGCTGCTACTACTACTGCACCTACTGTTACTACTACTACTACTACTGCTGCTGCTCCTATTACTACTACTTTTACTACTGCTACTACTGTTACTTCTACTACTACTACTATTGTTGCTTTTACCACTGCCTACCTACCTTAAATACCTGTACTACTACTACTAATACCATAGCCAACACCTTATATACCACCTCATCATATCTTCATCACCTCCACACACACACACACACTACCGCCATCACCTCCTGCACAAACAACTTTACCGCTACCACCATCCATACCAACAACCTCACCTCTATCTACTGCCAACACCACAAATTTCCAACTTCACCAACACCACCAGCATTACTACTGCCAATGCTACCATCACCACAACCACCACCTAATAACAACACTACAAACCTCTGCACCATCACATATGCCACACTACTAACTTTACTGCCACCAACACCACCATCACCACTTTTGCCCTCACTATTTGGAGCACCACCACCTCCATCATCAACACCTGCACTAAAACCATTACCCCACCACCACCACCACAACATCATCATCACCACCTCCACTACCACCACCAGCAACCAGCTAAGAAGCCTTGACATGGTCGCTCAACTTGCTAGAAATAGCAGCAAGATATCCCTTCACCCCCTACCACCACCAACTACACCTTACCATCTTAGAAAAATAAAAGAAAAAGACATACTGAATTATGAAGTTCAGGGTACCCTGCACATAGGGTACCCTGAACATAAGGTACCCTGCACAGCTGGAAAGACTTTGATCACATAACAACTGGATCGGGCCTGATACAGCGCCAAAGAACAACTACCACCACCACTACCACATTCTCCACCTTTACCAACCTCACCACCACCACCACCGTTTTCTGAAAACTAGTTTCTTTCATTTAATAGACAATTGCAGTGAACCACGATTTCTATTAATGATGAAATTTGTGTCTCCACATTCAATTTGTTTTGTACTTAGATAATTATTATATTTTTTTTTCTTCATAAATTCTGTTTTATTGATTCATGTATCTTTCAAGATATGATTTCCATTTCTAGATAAATTGAGAAAAAAAATAATAAATAATAAAAGATAATAGTAATAATAATAAGAATAATAATAATAATATTAAATGATGATAAAAATAATAAAAATAATAATTAGCCTAGCATTCGATTTTAATTTCTTAATTTACTTACCTATTCTAAGACATTTGTTATGCTATAAAAAAGTAGTGTTATGTCATGTTATACACACACACACACACACACACACACACACACACACACACACACACACACACACACACACACACA
>NC_068997.1:46820370-46824351 GCF_001194135.2 Octopus bimaculoides | reverse complement strand
ACCGCTGTATTGTTAAGAAGTTTGCTTCAGAATCATGTGATTTTTAAGTTCAACCTAATTGAATGGCACCTTGGGCAAGTGTTTTCTACTACAACCCTGGGTCAATTAATGTCTTGTGAGTAAATTTGATAGATAGGAACTATGTAGAAGCCCATCATATATATATATATATATATATATATATATATATACATATATATGGGCATCTGGCGTTAGGAAGGGCATTATGGCGTTAAGAAGGGCTTTATGGTGTTAGGAAGGGCGTCCAGCTGTAGAAACTCTGCCAAATCAGATTGGAGCCTGGTGTAGCCATCTGGTTCACCAGTCCTCAGTCAAATCATCCAACCCATGCTAGCATGGAAAGCGGACGTTAAACGATGATGATATATATATCATATTACTTTAATTTATGCTACGCATTCACTGTGAACTATAGCCAAACCCATCGACCAGTTGTAACCCAGAAATATTTTCCATCCACTGTCAGTATAGCCACTCTCCTACAGGCAACCACAACATGCCAAGCAAAACTTGGTATATGTAACGAAGTATCTTATTTAAAACATGACACCTGATGAGATGCAGCCTGCAAAGATGGATGCAACACAACTAGATGTGCAATATCCCACACGTAAGGGATAGATACAGGATGTGTTGAAACAATCGTTGTGTTGAATAAAAATTCTTGCTAATTCCATTTCCTTGTTTCCTCATTCATTACAAACTCAGTGAACATTGCAGAATTCCCGTCATAGATTCAGTGACAATTATATCATAACTGTAGATAACATCAGGTAGCCTAAATGGTATAAGTGCTTTGATCGGCACACTACTGGACATATACCCAAAGTTCAAATAATTACTTTTGTGAGTATGTGCGTATGCATACGTGCGTGTTTGTGTTCTCCCACTGCTTCACAACCAGTGCTGGTTTGTTTACATTCCTATAACTTAGTGTTTTGGCAAATCAGACTGACAGAGTAAGTACTGGGGTCAATTTGTTCAGCTAACCGTACAAGGTAGTGCTCCAGCCTGGTTGTGTGTGTGTGTGTGTGCATGTGTGTGTGTGTGTGTGTGTGTGTTCATGTGTATGTGTTCATGTGTATTTTTTTGTTCTTTCAGTCAGTGGACTATGTCTATCTAGGAATATCACTTTCCAGAGTTTTAGTTGATCATATTGACATCATTATTTGCTGTAGTCTTGTATTTATTTTATCAATCTATATTTATCAGATTGCTAAGCTGCAATGTATGAGCAGATACAGAACAACACCAGCTAGGACAGACATGTATATGGATGTAGAAAAGAAATTAGGCACTATTGATGAAAACAAATAGAAGACAGAGGAAATGAGGAAATGCCCCTCATCAGCTCTGCCTCTAATGATTTACATGGTTTCACCATATTGGATAGATCTGCTACCTGTGTAGCATGAACAACTACTGAATACACTTGTTTAGGATTGATAAAAGTGGTACAAGTCACGAAAGATGAAAAATATATATAAGTTAAATCTTAGTGATTGGGACACAGAAAATACCAGAACATGAACAAATATATGGTTAAAATTTAGCAATAAGCACAGAAAAAGTACCCTGAGTCTTTTAAAATTAAAATAAAACAAAGCAGTAGTGCAACCTGTGCAATACTAAAAGGCAAAAGCAAATAAACGATCTGGTGTTCAGACATATGTCTTTGTGCAAACAATGATGAGAAAAGAAACTGGTGTGTATGCCAAGCAAACTGAAATGAGAAAGAAAGATAACAGAGCAGAGCAGAGCAGGAACAGGAATGAGTGGCATAGAGAGAAAAGAAAGCAGGAAGAGTAGAAAAAGAAAGGAAGGCAGTAGAGTTGAGAAAAGGAGGGAGAGAAAGAAAAGCAAGAGAGAGAGAGAGAGAAAGAGAGAGAGTAAGGTCACAATAGTCTAAAGAAAGTAGTTGTATGTTTTATGCATGCAAATAAGACTGTGTGTCAGTATCTTAAATAAATGAAATTATGCACAAAAATATAAGAATACATAACAGAAAAAATACCCCTCTTTCACATATATATATATCTATGTATGTGTGTGTATATCTATGTGTGTGTGTGTATATATATATATATAAGTGTGTGTATGTATATATGTGTGTGTTGTACGCACATACACATCTCTCTTTTGCATCATTTTGGCAATTGTCCCTTCATGATTCTCCTATCTACCATATTATTTTGCTGACTATCTGCCCCGCTCTCTGTACTGCCAGTCATCACATCCTCTCCCTTGAGCCATTTCTTCTGATATCCACCCCTTATTCTTCTTACTGTTTTCCTACTCCAGCTACCCAACCCCAATCTTGTCCACTACATTTATTCTTAACCCCGTTTCTAACCATCTCTCAGTCTTTTCCCCACTTCTTGTAACCTTAAACGCTCCCGATATTCTGTCCTCATGCTCTCTTCAATTTACCTTCCTGTACCATGAGAGTACACTCTAGCATCTTATCACCACCATTTTTTTGGCTCCACTTCATTGACTCTCATCAGCCCATGTAGAATATTGAGCAGCCCTTAATCTCAATCCATAATACCAAATCCTTAATCCATGGTATCAAGCCCTTAATCCATAATATCAAACTTGCTCGTGTCCCTTCAATCATGCTTTAACCCTTCAGCATATCCCATAAAACTCCACCTCCCTTTCTAATATTCTCCATCTCTGTAGGTTACAAGGTGACCTCATGGGGGCTGAAGTCACATATTGGTTGGCATTAGGAAGATTATCCAGTCATAGAAACTATGCTAAAACTGAGACACTGGAACAAAATGGAATCACCTCTTAGCCACTATTGTTCCCAGGTCTAATCTGAACTGGAGTGGTAGAACATGTGAGTGTCCCAGATGTGGATTAATTAAGCATATTAGGGCTTGCCTAACTAACAAAAAAAAAAAAGGTAAAATTACCTTCATGAGTCACACCGACTCATAAGAGCTGGTTTCCCAGTTTCTGTTGTGTATATATTCTCCACCTGGATAGGATGTTAGTCTGTCACAGGGTTACTCATTTTTGCCAGCTGACTTGACTGGAGCAACGTGAAATGAAGTGTTTTGCTCAAGAACACAACACGTCGCCCGGTCCAGGAATCAAAACCACAATCTTACAATCATGAATCCAACACCCTAACCACTGAGCCATGCACCTCCACTATTGCCTACCTATACACTTGCAGACTGGATCAGGCAGACTCTGCAGAAGGAACCTCCAAGGTTCAATAGACTGAAAGGCAGCCACGGCAAGGCATTGTGGAGTACAGAGAGCAAGATGTGGCGAGTAAGACATCTTGGTCATCCACTGCATTTGTCACTGACCCTGGTCATCTTGACCTGGTCTTACCACTGGATTGAAGATGGTCACAGGTGAGAGAGTGTGATTGACACAACTCTTCTTCACTTTAAAACAAAGTCAATGCGCCAGTCATCAGACATTTTTAGGGATGCTGAGATGGTCCTCATCACTCTGATAGACAAACGTGGGATCTTGTCAGCCCATCCACCCCTTACCAGCATGGAAAGTGGATATAAAATAATGCTGATGACACTGATGATGAGGATGATGATATTCACACATGTATACATGTCTATAAGCATCGGTTAATACTTTTGATGTCAGTCACCATTTTACAACTAATTTTAGTTTTCTTGTAAGTTGACACAACACATGGAAAAGATTTTTACTTATTTTCATCTCAAATTTCGGCAGGCCTTCTGTATTTATTGCGCATATTACATTGTTCTGCATCGTATTTCTTATGCTGGCCTTGTATAGACCGCATTTTTTTTCTTTTTTTTTACTGTGTGGGTATAAAATATATGTTGTGCTGACAAATATATATACACTCGCACGTATTTATCTGCATTTAGAAGTGTAATATATATATATATATATATATATATATATATATATATATATAGTGTGTGTATGTGGATATATATGTGTATA
>NC_068997.1:46809367-46818906 GCF_001194135.2 Octopus bimaculoides | reverse complement strand
TATATATATATGGTTGTGGGTTCAGTTCCACTCTGCATGGCACCTTGGGCAAGCATCTTTTATTTATAGCCTCGGGCCAACCAAAGTCTTGTGAGTGGATTTGGTTGACAGAAACTGAAAGAAGCCCGTCATATATGTATGTATGTATGTATCTATGTCTTTGTGTCTGTATTTGTCCCCCATAACTGTTTGGCAACCAGTGTTGGTGTGTTTACATTCCAATAACTTAGCAGTGCAGCATAAGTGACCGATAGAATAAATACTAGGCTTTAAAAAAATATTTCCTGGAGTCAATTTGTTTGACTAAAACCCTTCAAGGTGCTGCCACAGTGTGGGCACAGTCAAATGTCTGAAACAAATAAAAGACAAGCAGACAGACAGACAGGTGTGTGTGCGTATAAACCTATGTAGTAGATATACAGACTTGTCAAATTTACCAGTTTCTCCAGAAACTGAAAGCATAATGAACTGCTTTAATCAATTTCCGTCCCTTATTGGAGTCTCATCAGTGACGAGTGGAGGAGGTATATATGGACACACATTGTGTCAAATTAAAAGATTGTAACTAGAACACTTTTCAATGAATACTTGGGTTAGGCAGGGTTTGTTAAGGCAAATTTATTTTCTATGGCCAGATGCCCTTCCTGTCACCAATCCTCACCTGTTTTGAAACCAGGAAATATTTCTCTATGGCCAGGCATATTTTTCATAGAAGATTGGAAACAAACATCATCTTGTATGTCAGTGATGCTCATTTATGACCCTCACAAGATGTCTAGACAAGAGTCTGCACACAAACACATGCAAGCATCATTTATATGTATATGTTGTTAAACACATGTAGCTGTAGTATTTTTGTGTCTGGGAAAGGTCCTTCCAATAATGTGTAGTGTCAAAAACCACAGTATACTTTAAAGCTAGAAAAAATTAAAATGCCCCAGACGTACATATGCATATTGCACAACAGGCTTCTTTCAGTTTCAATCTGCCAAATTCACTAACAAGGAAGGTTTTGGTCCGCATGGGGCTATAGTAGAAGGCAGTTGCCCAAGGTGCCACACATTGAGGTTGAACCTCACACCACATGATTGGGAAGCAAACTTCTTAACCACACAGCTAAGCTACATGTATTTTTTTTTTCTTTTTCCTGTTTCATATAATTATGTTCCAATTTTGAATTTTATCAGGATCAATATAGCTTCACTCTTTATTTCAAAGGTCGATAAATTAAATAACAATTAAGTGCTGCAATTAAGTGCTACTGTATCGGAGACAACTAAATTGATTGAGTACAAGCATGACTGTCTGGTTGAGGAACTCGCTTCATATCTATGTGAATTCAGGTTCAACTCCAGTGCATTGCACTTTGGGTAGTTATTTTCTCTCATAGTCATGTGAGTAGAATTTAATCGACAGGCATTGTGTAGAAGTGTGATTGAAAGACTATTCTTTATTGTTTTTCCACAAGTAGCCTTAAAGCGCCTCCCCCTACTGGGAGTTTTATTTGTTTTTTCTTTATTTTATTTACACGTTCTAAAACCCTTTGTATCGTCCTGTTTTGTCATTTCATGTTGCTTTTATGTTAGCCCTTGTGGCCAATAAAAGAATTAATTATCATTATTATTATTATTAAAGTAGCAAGCTGGTAGGACCGTGAGCGAAATACTTGATGGTATTACATCCTTATTTACGCTCTCAGTTTAAATTCCGCTGAGGTCAGCTTTACCTGTCATCTTTTTGGGGTCGATAAATTAAACACCAGTTGAGTACTGGGGTCAAAGTAATTGACTTAACCCCTCTTCCTTTAGCCTTCTGCCAAAATTTGAAATCAATATTTCTTCTTGTTACCTCCAAAGTCAACTCCTTTCAGTAAAGCACCAGTGAAATTCTGGGGTTGACACTATTGACTAGCCCCTTCCCTCAAATCTACTGGCTGCTGGCTTTGTACATAAATTTGAAATTATTTGAGCCATGGATTGACTGAATCATTAATTACAGTGTGCATTCGGTCTTTTTACAATTTGAGTTCAAGTCCTGCTGAAAGCAACATTTTTTCATCTTTCCAAAGTCAATCCCATAAAATACCAGTCTACTACTTGGGTCAACTTAATTGACCCAAAATTGCTGGCCTTATCCCTAAATTAGAAATTATAATTATCTGTGAAGTTGACGAAGTCATGATATTTTGTGTCCCCTCACCTCCGCACACACACACATACACACACAGGCACACACACACACACACACACACACACACACACACACACACACACACACACACACACACACACACACACACACACACACACACACACACACACACACACACACACACAAACACACCCACACTTCCTGGCCAATGAATTCTTTTTATCTTTCCTCCCCCCCCGTTCTCTCCACATCACATGACCTCACCCTAATTGCAGTTAATTGGGGGTGGGGGGAGAAAAGGATTGTATTATAGGGATTGGGCAGGGTGGGGTGCAAAAACGTTTTTTAATTCGTGGTACAATGGGGGAGGGGGGAAGAAAAAAAAGAGGACATTGCAACTGAGAGGAGATTACCAAGAATCTCTAGAACGAACGAACGGAATGAACTGAAGAACTGGATTGAGAAACAGAGAGGTGTACCAGTCGTTATTGTATAACAGCCATGACTATTACTACTACTACTACTACTACTACTACAATTATTACAAGATTAATTTCCAGAGTTCATTTGAAAGTAGTTTATTTAGTGCAAGTTTTTTCTTTTGTTTGTGTGTATGTGTGTATACATGCACACACACACACACATATAAATACATAAGCTTGCGTGTATGTATGTGTAGGTTTTCTTTTCTGTGTACAAATGTTTTTTTTTAGACTTGACCGTGTGTGTGTACACGTATGTGCACACATAACACATTCTTCAATCACCAGGTCAAATGTTCTTTGACAGGAGAGCTTGTATTATTAGACACAACATACTAATTACAACTTACACCTCCACCACCCTGCTGCCACCACCACCCTGCCGCCGACACCACCACCAACACCACTATCACTGTCAGTACCAACTTTATTTCTACAACAACCACTGCTAACATCGACACTGCCACCACCACCACTACCATCACTGTTATCAATACCATTCCTACCACCAGAATCAGCAGCACTTCCACCACTATCGCTATGGGCACCACTAATGCCACTTCTTTCACTACCAAAGTCACAGCTAATATTTCTTCCACCACCGCTGCACCACTAACACCACCACCCCTACTATCGACACCATCGCTACCTCCCCCTCCACCATCACTACCTTTACCATCACCACCATCACTACCATTACCACAGTAGTCTTTACCAACAGAGAAATCAATACAAGAAATAGCAGCCAAATTTCACTCACTCACGCTACAGTTTGTTGTCTTAGTAGCATTATAGACCCCTTCCGGTTGGGGGGATCAATACACTGACACCTTTAGTATTTATATATTGGATTCAAATTTTGGCACAAGGCCATCAATTTCAGAGCAGGGGTTAAGTCCCCAGTGCTCAAGTGGTACTTATTTTATCCAGCCTGAAAAGATGAATGGCATAACTGACCTTGGCGGGATTTGAACTCGGAACAGAACGTTAAGACAGACTAAATGCCTCAGTAGTGATACTGCCAGCTCACCATCTTGTGTGTGTGTGTGTGTGTATATTACCATCATCATCCAGTGTTTTAAATCCGGGCTTTCTCCTTGTTAACGGGGGTGGGCGGATCTACCTCAATGCCATAGCAACCGACCTCACACTTATATACGTATATATCCTTTTACTTTGTATCAGTCATTTGACTGTAGCCATGCTGGAGCACTGCCTTTTAGTTGAACAAATTGTCCCCAGAACATATTTTTTTAAGCTTAGTACTTATTTTACCAAACCGCTAAGTTACGGGAACATAAACCCACCAACACCAGCTGTCAAGCTGTGATAGGGGGGGGGGCAAACACAGACACAAAAACACCCACCCACAGATATATACATATATTTATATATACAACAGGCTTCTTTCAGTTTCCATCGACCAAATCCACTCACAAGGAATTTGTTGGCCTGAGGTTATAGTTGAAAACATTTGCCCAAGGTGCCATACAGTGGAACTGAACTCAGAACCATGTAGGTCAGGAAGCAATCTATATGCCTATATATACACATAAATATATTGATAGCAAACCAGAATTACAGAGATCAAAATTGGGCTCAGTACCAGACTTAAAAAGAGAATAAGATACTGTTAGGTAATTTGTTCATCTAAAACCCTTAAAGGGGTTGACTCAGAAAGATGTGGGACAAGGGGTTGAAATGTGATCTTCAGATGTTGAGTCTCATGGAGGTGGTGACAAGTGAGTGTGACTTCTGGCGAATTGCTGGTCTTTGAGACACATGAAAGCCATCCATGCCGGTAACACCCCAATACACTTTGCGGAGTGGTTGGCATTAGGAAGAGCATCCAGCTATAGAAACCTAGCCAATATAGACTGGAGCCTGATGCAGCTCTCTCTAGCTTATCAGGTCCAGTCAAATGGTTAAGCCCACACCAGCATGGAGAGTGGTTATTAAATGATGATGATGATGGTGATGGTCACAAGCATCACCCTATTTTATATCAATCTCTTCTGGCCCCACCTGTACCAATATCTTAACCCTTTAGCATTCAGATCGTTCTATCAAACGTATCTTACTCGTTCTCATTGTTTTGCTTTAATCCTGTATTATGTCATGACCTCAGGATCTCAACGATGTCAGCATCCATCATCATCAATGTTTAACGTCCATTTTCCATGCTGGCATGGGTTGGACAGCTTGACAGGACCTGGCATGGCCAGGGGCTGCACCAGGTTCCATTGTCTGTTTTGACTTCGTTTTTGTGGCTGGCTGCCCTTCCTAGTGCCAACCACTTTACAGAGGGTAGTGGGTGCTTTTTACATGGCACCATCGCCAGCATGTAATTGTATATTTTTAGAATGGCATTGTAGGGTAGGTGTGATGGGCTGGATCTGGTCAGTTCTAATATAAAACAGGAAGAATATTGTGGCTGGAGATGGCCGGTTTTAATGCTAATGGGTTAAAGCCATCATACTCATCACCACCACCACCACCACCGGCACTCCCTTACACACTACATAAACTCACAACCCCTACACATGCATTCTCACACATATTCACACACATTCACTTAAACACATGTATACACACTCTCTCACATACTCATCCACACGCGCACACACACACACTGACTCGTGTATACATGTACATACACACACATGCACTTTCACACACACACACACAAGCTTATATATACACATTAACATGTATACACATACAAACACATTAACACACACACTTATACATATGCATTAACATATATGCACACATGCACACAGGCAAGCTTGTATACACATTAACATATATACACACACATTGCACTTTTCCTCCCACACGCACATACTCACACACTAACTTACACATACAAACACATCCCCCCTCACACACACATACATTCTCCCCCTCTCTCCCCCCACACATACTTTTCAACATGCTACACATCCCCACCCTCATCTATCCCTGTCCACGTCTCTTGTTACCAGTCACTGATATAATTATAACGTCACAGAACTTTCATGTCTTGGTGTTTTGAGTAGAGGTGGGGTTGTGGTAGTGGTGGTTGTGGTTGCAATAATGGTGGTGTTGGTGGTGGTGGTGGTCCCAATAGTAGTTGTAGTGATGGTGTTAGGTGGTGGTGGTTGTAATGGTGACAGTGGTAGTGGTATTGTTGGTTGTTGTTGTGGTGGTGGTGGTGGTGGTGGTCATAGGGGACATGTGGTAGTAAAGATTTTGGTAATCATGGTGGTATTGATGGTGATGATGATGTTGATGATGATGGCGTTGGTGTTTACTGACCATGGTGGCTATAGCGGTGGGATCTTTTCAATCTCAGTCACAAATTTTTAATTAATTTTTTTTAACTAAACAGTTTGAAATTTGACTGAGATTGAAAAGATCCCTAGCGGTGTTGTTGTTTAATTCTGATTAACGACATTCCAACCATGACCAGCTCATCTACTTCCTTACATGCAGAAAAACCCATGACCACATCATCGACCTTGACCCCTTTTTTCTTCAAGACATGGGATTTAGTTGAAGGAGACTTGGCTGTTGTTTCTAGCAGCTCAAGCAACCATGCAAAACTCCCTTATTGACTTGTGGTGAAGGTGGCAGTGATGATATTAGTTATGATATCAGTAGTAATAGTATTGGTGGTGGTGGTGGTGGTGATGGTGGAAGTATTGGTGATGACGTCACTGGTAATGCTGATGATGCTGGTGCCAACAATATTTGTGTTGGTTATGATGGAGTGGTGAGGTTGGCAGTAGATGACAGTTGTGGTGTTGGTGGCGATGTTGACGGTAGTATTATATGTTCATGTTAGCTTTGGCATCGTATTACTTAGGGAGGGGCGACTCAGTCTGGGACAAGTTGAGCTGCAGTGGTGCGCTTCCAGTGACACTCCTAAGCACTACCCAGCCACTTGTTAATTGTCTTGGGTGCGTTGGACACAGTTTCGTAGGACACTTAACCATAGGGGTGTGCTACCCTCAGTAACCAACACTGCACACCTCAATTTATGGTGTTGTTTAGCCCCTGGTCAGGTCTGAGCCTGCAGGCCTATGATCAAAGTATACTAGCTGTGATCTTCCTATCATTTTGTTTTCAGATAATAGTTACCCTTGGACTACATTATCTTACATAGCCTTCCTTTTTTAAGGCTGCTGGGTAGATTTTGAGCAAGATTTAGCCATTTGGGTACTTCGTTATGTTTCTAAACTGTAAGAAACCTTTTTCCCACTTTTACACAAATACAGAATTTAGGTCGTTGCTAAATAATCGGATAAAGCAAATTTACTTCAAGGAGACTCATTGTGGTCTATATCAGCAAGACTTGGACAAAGTGACAGAATAAGTACAATGAATTGTTGTAGGGAGCAGATGTCTGCTCCCCACTGCAATCTATGGTATGCTTTCTGTGTGGCTTAGTGGTTAGGGTGTTGGCCTCATGATTGTAAGATTATGGTTTCAATTCCTAAACCAGGTGATGTGTTGTGTTCTTGATCAAAACACTTCATTTTATGTTGCTCCAGTCCACTGAGCTGGTAAAAATGAGTATCCTGTGATAGACTGATGTCCTATCCAGGTGGGGAATTTATATGCCATGATATTGGGAAACCAACCCTTATGACTTGAGAAGGTACTCTTTCTGTCCAACATTTCAGGAGTATCTGTCCAAAATGTTGGTCACTTCACTTCCCATAGCAATTTCACTGTACTTTTTCTGTTGCCATATTCTCCACCTTTCACTATTGGAATCTAATTGATGTCATTTATGGCACCAATGATCTTAAGAATGACTCTTATAACCTCATCTTAAAACTCATTTGGCATCAATTGAGCCAACATAGGAGTCCTCACATGATTGTTCAAACTGCTAGAAATAACAGCTGTATCATTCTCACATCATGCCATTCTATTTCATGCAAAAGAATGATATATTGAACATTTCTATAATCTTTGATATTCAAAAAGATAGAATGGCTAAGAGCACAGTTCAAATGTCCTTTGTTGGATCAGCAAACCTTAGATCAAATCTTTACTGGATCATCTTTGACCCGAGGCTAAATGACAAATCAGATATCAAGTCCCTACTTAAGAAATAAAAATTACTAGCATGGCTTCTATTCACTGTTCAAAACCACTTCACTTATATCATTGCTAATACTCTCTTCCATGACAAAGGCATGAATATCAAAAATCTCCTTCACTTCCATTCTCTGTAAATTAGAGGTTATGTAATCTCTGTGAGAAATCAATATTATCATGAAGTTTAGTGGACAGTAGTATCAGTGCAATGCTAAACGTCATGGCTTGAAGGTCAGTGGTGGGCAAACTTGATGGAGTACTAAGTAAGACTGCTTGAAGGTTGATGTACTGCAGAGCTGGGGAAATGCTGGAGAAAATAGTTTGAGTTATTTTAGTGAATGATGATAAAATTGGAAGCATGTTGCAGAAGGTGGTTTGAAAGTTGGTGGCTGACAGAATTGGTAATGTGCTGGACAAAATGCCATGTAATATTGGGGTAAGGCAATGAGCTGGCAAAGGTGGCAAGCTGGTAAAAAGGTGAGTTGGCAGAGCTGTTGGTGTGCTGGTCAAAAATGCTTTGTGGTATTTTTTCAGGCTTTTTACCTTCCTTCCAAGTATAAATACTGTGAAGGTCAATTTCACCTTTCAACTATTTTAGGGTTAATAAAATAATGTACCAGTCAAGTACAAGGACCAGTGTAATAAACTAACCCCACCACCCCTAAAATTGTTGGCCTTGTGAGCGCAACCCATGCCAGTATAGAAAACAGACATTAAATAATGATGATGATTGTGATAATGATTAATTATTTCAGTTTATATTGTGTGTTCAAATCCTACAGGAGTTAATTTTGCTCTTGATCTTAGCTGATTAAATCAGTTAATCCAGTAACTAAATTTCACACTCTTCAAATATAAATAATCAGAAAATGGAGAAAACCACAGATTAACAAACACATCGAGTGGACCACATTTATAGCTTATTTTTTAATACAAAGCATGACATAACAAGATAGGTGACATAACATATCTAACAGCTGTTTCTGATCGGTTACCAAAATGTTGTCTATTGATAAATGCGAGAATAAACGGGATTTCGGTAACCGATCAGAAACAGCTGCTAGATATGTTACGCCACCTATCTTGTTATGTCATGCTTTGTATTAAAAAATAAGCTGTAAATGTGGTCCAATCAATGTGTTTGTTAATCTGTTGTTTTCTCCATTTTCTAATTATTTGCATTGGTTCCTGATAAACTCTTGTTTAACCCGTTGTTACCTGCACCCTACATGCATCTGCACACCAATGCCCAAGGATAATACAGGTAACAGATACCGATAGTATTACAGATATGTTATCCATTAGTCAGTTATTATAACCACTAATTCTGTTTACACTATATATATATATATATATATTTCCTCTTGTCCTTTTCAGTCGAAGAGCAGAGGCTCAAAACGTCAAGGATTTTTCCATTCTTCCTTACTGTCAAACTAATACACCTGTTTGTTGTTCCCTCACCTGTCTTTCTCTTTTGTTTTCTGTACATTCGTACCATGTATATACATACACACACACACACATGTGTATGTGTGATTGTGTTATATACATTGTGCAGTGTGCATATTTGTGTGTGTGTGTTGAGTATACATGCATATATCTGTATATCTATGCATTGTGATGCGTAGGTATTTATCTGTTGTGCAATGTATGTATATTCATTATATGATATGCATGTTGTGAATGCTGGGGATTGGTATACAATATATGTAACAATATACACATGCACCACACACACGGTGTTGTGTAAATATTTGTCATATTTGTATGTTGTTTATATATATATATATATATATATATATATATATATAT
>NC_068997.1:46798497-46802512 GCF_001194135.2 Octopus bimaculoides | reverse complement strand
ATATGTATATATATATATATATATAAATATATGTATATATATATATATATATAAATATATGTATATATATATATATATATATAAATATATGTATATATATATATATATATATATATTGTAAGTGTGTGTGTTATTTCTCCTACCACCACTACCACACCACCATATCTGCAATATATTTACAAATTAGGTTGAACGGTTTTTTCTTTCTTTCTTTCTTTCTTCCTCCTTTCTTTCTTTTTACCCTCAAGATTCATCTGAAAGTGCAACTTTATAATAATAGAAATATTTCCGCCTCTCTCTCCCCTTCCCTTTCTTCATTCCCCCCCTCCTCTTGCATTTCTTCCTTTCTTTCATACTCTCTCTCTCTTTCTCTGTATATCTTTGCTTTAACACCCTCCCCCTTTCTGTGTTTGTGTGTGTGTATGTTTGTATACACACATATGCTTGTGTGTATGTGTATATCTATATACATCACATGCATATATATATATATATATATATGTACATATATATATATATATATACGCACACGCACACACACATGTATATATACACATACACATATATCCCTATGTATACTTGTCCTCGTTTTAGCATTTGCATCTGTCTTTGTTTTAATTGTATTTCTCTCTCCCTCTCACTTTTCTTTCTAAATTGATAATTATAATTGAAATAATAACGGAATTCATAATAATAATAACAATGATGATAATGATGATGATGATGTGTTTTGCCTCAAGGGCTGCAAATTAAAAAAAATAATAATGCAAAAGAAACAAGCAAAATCTAAACACATCCAAAACACATGCAGTGAGGTTGTGTGTAAGTGTGTGCCTGTGTGTGTGTGTATGTGGTTTCCTTGTACATGTATATGTATGTGCTTTCGTGGTGTGCGTTTGTGTGTGTGTGTGTGTGTGTGTGTGTGGAGGAGGTTTACACAATTACAAACATCTAGTAAATGGAAAAATATAATTTATTAATATGAACGAAATTTAATAACAATAAAAAGAAAAAGAAATAAACAAAAATAACAAAATAAAAGCAAACAATGAATAAATGTAATTCCACTCAAAAGAAAATGGGTTACAGCCCCCTCCCCCCTTCCCAGTACCACTGCTACTACTACCACTGCTATGCCTCTCTAGGGAGAAAGATTCGGTGGGGTTCTTTGAATTCCCAATTTGCTTCACCTTGCAAATGGCCTTTCTGGAACACCCTCTCTCTCGTCCAATCCAGACTAAACCCTGTAGGTGTGACCTTCCTCATCTATCGATCTATTTATCCACATTGTTCTTGGCCTCCTTTATTTTTTACCTCCACTACCCCCCCCCCCCAAATATTCTCCAAGGGTAGTACACTACTTCTCCCTTTTTTTTTCTCTGCTTCCCTCCTTCCCTCTCTCTCTCCCCTCCCACTTCAAGCTCTCACTCTTCTGTCTCTTTTATAACCTCTCATAGTCTGCTCTGAGATATATACACACACACATATATATACACAAACATATAGATAGATAGATGGATGGATAGATAGATAGATATGTCTGTGTATGTATCTCCTTTCATTTTCCCCTCTCTTTCATAATATGTATGTTGTATATTTATGTACACACACAACATAAATGTATATAATATATTATATATATGTATGTGTGTGTGTGTGTTTATGCAGTTATATAAGATTTAAACATTAATGGAAAGATGTGTGTCTATATGTGAGTGTACTCATTATCTAATCTCATGTCTCTGCCTCCTTTTCAGTAATAATGAGCTGGCAGAATCGTTAGTGCACTGGACAAAATGCTTAGTGGTATTTCACCTGTTGTTACGCTCTGAGTTCAAATTCCGCCACAGTCGACTTTGCCTTTCATCCTTTCAAGGTCGATTAATTAAGTACCAGTAAAACACTGGGGTCGATGTAATCAACTTATCCCCTCCCCAAAAATGGCTGCCCTTTAGCATGAACTAAAAAGGCCAGGGAGACTCAGACCATTCTTTACCAACATCTGTACCAAAAATGTCATATCCTTTCTTGACTTAATCTCAAAGCTGTTTGAGATTATCTAGCTTTAAGGTGACTGTTACTGAGTTTGTTCTGATGCAAATACATGGGTCACATCGATTATTTGGAGTTTATTGTATCAATTAACTCCCATCCCTCAAAGCAGTTTGCTTTGTACTTAAATTAGAAACCATTGCTACGGTAAAGTGTTTGGCATTAGGAAGGACATCCAACCATAAAAACCATGCCAAAGCAGAGAGTGGAGCTTGGCGCAGTCCTCTGGCTTACCAGCTCCTCTCAAACCATCCAACCCATGCCAGCATGGAAAACAGACATTAAATGATGAGGATGATGATGATGATATTTATATTTGATCATTTTATTGAGGAGATTGATCTAATAGTTTACTTTCTATCACAAATAATACAATGTATTTCTTGGAATTCTTACTTATAAATAGTAAAAATTTATGAATGCTCTGACTATATTTATAGAATCGTTTACAGCTGACCTTTTCACAGCAATCCGCAGGTGTTCCGTGAGCTTTTTGAAGTGAGTCAGAAAATGCCAGGGTATTTAGAAAATTTGGGTGGTCTTCTATTTTTTTTTTTTTCACTGCTGCATCAGTACATGTATATCTCTTTGCAGCTAAGTGCAGTATATGCACTCATCTCTGTTTTAGACTGAGTTAATATTCTTAAGCATAGCCATGTGACTAGGAAGCTTGCTTTCCAAGCACATGGTTTTGAGTTCTATCCCACTGCACAGTACCTTAGACAAGTGTCCTCTAGTATAGTGCTAAACCAACCAATGCCTTTTGAGTGAATATGAATGACAGAAACTGTATGGAAGCCTATCATATGTATATATAGGTATATATATGTGTATCTATTGTATGTATATGTTTGTATATATGTGGAGTTGAAATGGCCCAGTGGTTAGGGCAGTGGACTCATGGTTGTAGGGTAGCGGTTTCAATTCCAAGACTGTACTCTTTCACCACAACTTTCTCTCACTCTTTCTTCCTGTTTCTGTTGTACCTGTATTTCAAAGGAGCCAGCCTTGTCACACTGTGTCACGCTGAACTTCCCTGGGAACTACGTTAAGAGTACACATGTCTGTGGAGTGCTCAGCTACTTGCACGTTAATTTCACAAGCAGGCTGTTCTGTTGATCAGATCAACTGGAACCCTCGTCGTCGTAACCGACGGAGTGCCATGATGTATGTATGTATGTATGTATGTATATATGTATGTATGTATATATGTGTGTTTGTGTGTGTGTATGAATGGTGTGTATGTATATATAAGTATATACTTGTGTATGTATGTGTGTGTGTGCCGTTGTCTGCATTTACTGCCTCACCCCAACACTACTTCAAAACTGGTGTAGGTTTGTTTACATCCCTGTACTCATTTGGCAAAACAGACCAATAAGACAAGTACTACACTTAAAATGTAAGTCCTGAGGGTGAGGGGTCAATTTATTTGCTTAAAACCCCTGAAAAAGGTGCCCCAGCATGACCAGCCAGCCACCCACAATCCAATGACTGAAACAAGACAAACAGAAAAGATGTATATCTCATGGTATTTATATATATATATATATATATATATAATTTTTTTCTGTAAGATGGGAGGGTGTGATTTCAGGAAGGCCTTTGGTTGTTATTTCTAGAAAGTCAAGTAACCCCTGAGAAAGTCCCTACATAGTATCATCTCAGCTGAAATACTTCTGATATTTATTATCAGCAGTCATCTCCTTTTAGTATCTGTTAATATAGAACTGAACATATATCATTCCTGCTCTACTAATAAGGATGATAAACAGACTAACAGACATTTCTTCACTTGCCACAACATTCTCTATTCAACATTTTTAACATCAACATAAATCCTAGTTCATTAAGTTCTCAAGTTTCTCCTACACATCATTACAGTCACTCAACATTGATACATCAATTAACATATTAATGTCCTCTCTTCATATATATACATATATATATATATATATATATA
>NC_068997.1:46796559-46798187 GCF_001194135.2 Octopus bimaculoides | reverse complement strand
ATATATATATATATATACTGTGTAATTCATGAAATTTCATACTTTCTAAAAAGAAACGTCATCTAGTCAATTATTTTGCTTCTGATTTTTCTTTGGTTTCCTTTCCTCTCTGAATAGTTTTTATCTTTATTTTATGCTGATTTTTGATTCTTAAATAACTTTTTATCTATGTATATTTTTTTGTACTATTTTTCTTCGATTTTTTTTTGCTGTTTTTGTTTTTCAATTGTAATTATATCATTTGGTGTGGATATCCTCCATTTGATGTTGACTTGATCTCCAGCACTTATGGTGTTGCATCTTGCCTTAGAAATTAGTTGAGCATTTTTTTTTTCTTTTTTGTCTTTTTAGTCATTAAAAGTTCTCTTTTTATTACTAACCGACTAATGGTGTTGCCGGGGCACATCAGACAACCAACTTATATTCATTATTGTACATATAATAATTTCTCTCTCTCTCTCTCTCTCTCTCTCTCTGTAAACACTCACTCATACATACATCCCACATACACAAATCTAAACTTTCAATACCAACTATATATCATAGGTGAACCAAGTTTGACGTCAATTATATGAGAGATATGTGAAACTCCACAGTTATGAGTACACATCCAAATGCAAACAAAATGATGAATAATGCAGATGCAGAGATGCATGTGCATTGTATGTATAAAGATACATGTATATATAAAATAATAAATGTGCCCTTTTAAAGCTTAGCCAGGCTCATGGGCCCGATTTCCCAGTTTCAATGGCGTGTGTGCTCCCCAGCTGGACGGGATGCCAGTCCATCGTAGCGTTACTCATTTTTGCCAGCTGAGTGGACTGGAGCAACGTGAAATGAAGTGTTTTGCTCAAGAACACAACACGTCACCCGCTCCAGGAATCGAAACCACAATCTTACGATCATGATGCTGACACCCTAACCACTAAGCCACTAGCTGAAGTGACCATGCAGTGGAATTGAACCAGAAACCACCTGGTTGCAAAACGAACTTGTTAACCACCCAGCCATGCCATACCTCTATCTTTTATCTTGTTCCAGTCGTTGGACTGTGACCATACTGGGGCACTGCCTTGAAAGATTTTAGTCAGACAAATCAACAATTCTTCTAGTTATTCTGTCAGTCTATTTTATTCTGATTACTTCTCAGTCTAATGCTTATTCTGTCAGTCTATTTTAGCAAACTGCTATGTTGCAGGGATATAAACAAACTAACACTGGTTGCTAAGGTGTGGGAGGCAGTGACAAACACTGACATGAAGATACACACAGACATACATTTATATTTGTATTATCCTGTCTATCAGATTCACTCAAACAGCAGTGGTCAGCCTGGGACTCCAGTCAAAGGTGTCACACAGTGGAACTGAACCCCCAATCACATGGTTGCAAAGTGAGATTCTTAACCACACAACCATGCCTGTGCCAATGTATGTTTGTCGGTTTTTTTTTTTTTTTGCTTCCCCTGCCCCTCCCCGCAACTGCTTTCGCTTCTGATGTGGCCATTTGAAACCTCCACCAATTTCTGGCCTTTTTCTTTTTCTTCTCTTTTTTTTTTTTTTGGTTTTCATTTTTCTTTTTCCTGCAGCTTTAAATGTTAGTATTACAACATTAATAGTTACCTT
>NC_068997.1:46788855-46796476 GCF_001194135.2 Octopus bimaculoides | reverse complement strand
CATCCCCACCACCACCACCACCACCAGCTCTCTTCTTTGCTCTCGGAATGGACAGTTGTTAGATGGCTAATTTGTTCAGTAATATGTCATATTTTTCATTGTTCTCCTACATTACTAATGTCGCAAGCTCCAGTCGCCCCCTCCTCACTCCCACCGTCTAATTACGTTGGGTTTCATTGAAACTCAACAACAAGAAGACACTGTGGACTGATGCTGCAAATGTCTTGTTCGTATTGGTTTTGTGCTCGTTATGGCATATTGACATTGTACTTTGCTATTCAAATTACTTTTTAACATTTGCTGGCTTTGTTAGCATTCAGTTATTGTTAGTTTTTGGGGGTTTTTTTTGTTTCATTTTGCTTGTTTTCAATTCTTTTGAAGTATTTGTCCTGCTATTACAGAAGAAAGATGTGAATATCATATCTCCATGTTTCCCAGTAATGGGGCTAAATTCTGGGCATCGTGTCTTATCTGTGAATCTTCCTCATTGTGTTCATCATCAGCATCACAATCATCACCAATGAAATCTTCATCATCATCATTGTCGTCGTAGTTATAATCCTTATTTTCATAATAATTGTCATCGTTATCTCAATAATTATCATTCTTACTATCTTTCTCATTACAATCATCATCATCACCATCTTCATCGTTCCCACCATCATCATTGCCCCAAACTCCCTTCTGACCACCAGTTTTAAATATAGTTCAATTTGTTTTGAAATCTTGACAGGAAATTACACCCAATTAAATTAAGATGAGCCTCCTTGATTTATGACATCTCTTCTTTAGCTGGGCCGACTCCCCTGGATATCAGACAAATGCACTTGATTAGAATGGCTTATCATTATCATTATTATTATTATTTAACTTGGGTGGAGGGATAGTTTGGTACAAGCACAACACAACTTTATTAATTGCTTTAAATACTGTCTCAATTTGCTATTTTGAGTTTGATTCTTGTTGAGGTCAACGTAACATTTCATTCTGCTAAGGCTGATCAAAATAGATATTGGCTTTATATATATATATATATATATATATATATACACACACACACACAGAGGTATGGTTGTATGGTACAAAGTTTGCTTCCCAACCACATGGCTCCATGTTCAGTCCCTCTCCGTGGTATCTTGGGTATCATCTACTCTAGCTTTGGTTCGACCAAAGTCTTGTGGTTGTATTTGGTTAACAGAAACCGAAAAAAGACCATCTTATATATATATATATATATATATATATATACACACACACACACGCACGCACGCACGCACGCACACACACACGCACACACGCACACGCACACGCACACACACACACACACACACACGTGTGTGTGTGTGTCTTTGTGTCTGTCCCCCACCACTGTTTGATGACCGATGTTGGTGTGTTTAATATCCCATAACTTACAGATTTGGCAAAAGAAACCACTTAAAAGAAACCACTTAAAAAAAAAAAACTACTCTGGTCGATTCATTCAGCTAAATTTTGTCGAGGCTGTGCCCCAGCATTGCTGCAATCCCATGACTGAAACAAGTAAAAGATAAAAGAAGGGGTTAAGGGCAAATTTGGCTGCAGTGGAATTTGAACTGAGAATGAAAGAAGCTGGGATATATATCACAAGGCGCTTCACCTGATGTTCTAACAGCTCTGACAGTTCATTACTCTACTAAAATTGTTCTTCTTTTTTTTTAACCCTTTTTCACCCTGTGTATAAACCATGTCACTTAACTTTTAAGGAATCCACCTGTGGCCATCCCAAGTTGTATGGTAGCACTTCCCAATTTTCAAGTGATCTAAATTAAAACCTTCGTCCCTTTGGTCAATGTGTGTACACATAACCATATGCACACACATGCATGTATGCACACGTACAAACATGTATATGAAATTATTTGGCTGTGAAACAGAGCCATGTGTTATTATATCACTCTCACTCTCTATCTCTCTCTCTCTCTCTCTCTTCCTCCCTCCCTCCCTTTCTCCACAGAGCCATGTCTTAATATATCACTCTCTCTTTCTTTCTCTCTCTCTTCCTCTCTTTCCCTCTCCCTCTCTCACTTCTCTTCTGTCTTTTTCTCTCTCTTCCTCGTTCTCTCCTCTCTCTTCCTCGTTCTCTCCTCTCTCTTCCTCGTTCTCTCCTCTCTCTTCCTCGTTCTCTCCTCTCTCTTCCTCCCTCCTTTCCTCCACAGAGTCATGTCTTATTATATCACTCTCTATTCCTCTCTCTCTTCTGTCTCTCTATCTCTCTCTCTCCCGCTGTCTCTCTTCCTCCCTCCCTTCCTCCACAGAACCATGTCATATAACCTTCTTTCTCTCCCTCTCTCTCTTTCTCTGTTTCTCTTCTCTCCCCCTCTGTCTCTCTTCCTCCCTCCTTCCCCCCCTCTCTCTCACACACACACAAATACAAATGAGTTGAAAATAGTCTGTATTGATTTCCCTTCCCCAGTACATTTTTTTCTCCTCTCAGATAATTACTTTCCATCTTTCCATTGAAGTTCTTCCTGTTGTTGCTGTTACACTAATGACACTAATTATAATAATGATAATTATTATTATAATTACTGAACGGAGAAGTCAGTTATTATCAACAACAATTATAGTAGCAATTATAATTATCCTTTCTCTTATAGGCACAAGGCCTGAAATTTTGTGGGGTGGGTGGGGGAGACGATTGCACCAACCCTGGTGCTCAGCTGGTATTTATTTCATTGACGCCCCTCCCCTCAAAGGGATGAAAGGCAAAGTCAACCTCAGCTTAATTTGAACTGAGAACATAGAGACACAAAATGCTGCTGAGAATTTTGTCCTGTGTACTAACGATTCTGCCAGCTCACTGCAATAATCTACTATAATAATACTCATCTGTTTTTCTCCGTCACAACATATGAATGAGAAAGGAAGGGGTAATAGATGAATAAGGAAGGAAGGGGAATGGCAAATTTGGTAGTGGGATGATGGAAGTTCTATGGTGAAAGAAATCAAACAGCGTTTCAACTCTGTGTTATATGTGTATATATGTAAAAGGGAGGTATGTGAATGTTTGTGTGTGTGTGTGTGTTTGTGCAATGGAAATGGGATGGTGAACATGCAACACTGAACAGAAAATTCAAACAGTGTTTCAATTCTGTGTGAGTATATGTATGTCTGTGTGTGTACAAGGGAAGTATGTGAATATTTGTATGTGTGATTATTTTGTACCTTATTTATATACAAAATACTACAATTAGCTGTCATTTTTGACAGCATGAGGTCAGCTGATCTATATAATGATTTGTTTGTTCATCAGCCTGTTATACTGTAGTTAGTTGTGGAGGAAGAGTAAGAGAGAGAGGGAGCAAGATGGAAGAGTGAAGAAAGAAGATAGGAAGTAGTAGAGAAAGGTGATTAATAGTAATACACTTAGACCAAATGTGTCACGTGGTCAGCTGAAGGTAGAGGCAAAGGCAAGAGAAAAAGAGGAAAAGTGAAGTGTTAACGACATGCAATGGGGTGAGGAAGGAATACTCATTACTTGGTTAAAAGTTTACAGAAGTAAAAGGTGAAGAGAAAGAGATATGCTTAGGATACAATATTTAGCAGAGAGGTGGTGAGGTGAAATCATCATCATTATTATCATTATTATTATTATTATTGTGGCAAGCCAGCAGAATCGTGAGCACACCGAGTGAAATGCTTAGCGGTATTTTGCCCACTGCTACATTCTGAGTTCAAATTCCACTGAGGTCAACTTTGCTTTTCATCCTTTTGGAGTCGATAAATTAAACACCAGTCAAGTGCTGGGATCGATGTGATTGACTATCTCCCTCCCCTTAAATTCCAGGCTTGTGTCTTCAGTAGAAAGGATCATTATCATTAGTGAAATCATCATTATTTTTATTATGATTATCATTATTATTATTATTATTATTATTATTATTATTATTATTATTATTGAAATATTATTGTTGTTTTTATCAACATCTCTTCAGGGTCAATAAGATAAGTTCCAAGTGAGCGTTGGGGTCAACATAATTGACTAGACCCCGCCCACAAAATTTCAGGCCTTGTGCCTATAGTAGAAAGAATTATCATCGTCATCATCATCACTATTGATGTCAGTACTGTCATCGCTGTTCTTGTATTACTGTTGTGGTGGTCATATATTTATTTAGTAAAATTGTGTGTGTTATTAGTAAATGCTAGTAATACTAGCTAACGATATCAATTTGAATGATAAAGATGATTTATATCACCATAATCATCATTTCCATCATCATCGTCGTCTTCATCATACAGATAACAAAGTTAGTCTTGATGCTGCTGATGATGAAGAATAAATGCCAATAATAGACAACAGTTTATAGATGCTGCCTCTAGATGTTTACCATCATCTTTAGAACTGAACAGAACCATTCTTTAAGTTTACACTAAGAACAATGGATGGCTTCCTTCAAACTCATTTACTGTGTGTCTATGCGTTTAACATGTGTGTGTGTGTGTGTGTGTGTGTGTGTGTGTATGCATGGAGTATATGTGTGTTGTGTTGATATGTGTGCTTGTTAGAAAAATGTTCGTGTGTGTCTATGTGGGTATGTATAGCTGTATGCATGCACTCACACACACTCTCACACTCCCACTTTTACTCACACACTCTCATATATATATATGTATGTATGTGTATTTATGTATGTATGTATATGTATGTATATATGTGTATGTATGCATGTGTATGTATGTTGGTATGTGTATGTATGTTGGTATGTGTATGTATGTTGGTATGTGTATGTATGTGTGATGTATGTATATATATGTGTGTATATATATATGTATGTATATATGTATGTGTATATATATATATATGTATGTGTATATGTATATATATATGTATGTATATATATGTATACATATGCATGTAGAGGTGGTTTTTAGCATGTCTTAGTCAGTGTATATCTGTCTTATGTAAATATGTGTAAATATAAGCATAGTTTTGTGTGTGTGCCTGTGTGTCTACACACACACACTCTCTCTCATGCATACACACGCACACACATCTAGACGTTCGTGCATGCTTCTTTGGTCACCATGTGTATGTGCGTTCATGTGTGTGTGCATGTGGGTAAGTGTGTGTGGGTAGGTGCAGGTGCTTTATAAATGTGTATGTGTTATATTTAGATAGTAAACAAAGAAAAGAAAAGAACAAGTAGATTCAGTCTGTGACAAAACTGTTCAAACCCCTTCCACCCTCGCCCACCCAACTTGACTTTCAATCAACAGTCACTGTAGTTTTTCTAATGAACCATTGCCAGATGATATTAAAAAAACTCTGGTATACATGAGTGTGTGTGTGTGTATGCACACAGAGATAAATGTGTGTGTATGCATGTATATATATATATGTATGTATAAACTTGTGTATACTTATGTATATATATGTTTGTTTGTGTGTGTGTGTGTTTTATGTATGTGTATATATATGTATGTATGTGTGTGTATATATATATATATAATTATGTATGCATATATGTGCATGTGTCTGAGTGTGTATGTGTATACACACACACACACTTCAAAACTAGCTGAACGAAACTGCAAGTTTGCTTTGAAACTATATATATACACACACAAGACATATCTATATATATATATATGTATGTATATTTAAGCATGTGTTCTTAATATTATGATTGGTTATATTTGCAAGTGTATATTAATTCATTCATTTTTATAACCAAGTATTCTTTTTTTGTTGTTCTTTGTGTGTGTGTGTGTGTGTGTGTGTGTGTGTGTGACTACATATAGGTCTAAACATCTGTTACTGGACTGCAGGGAACAAAAAAAAAAAGCAAAGTCTGCTACCCTTGAGAATATGAAGTGTTTTTTTTCGACCACACCCTTGCCCATCCTCAGGAGTGTTATTAGTCAAGTTGGTATTTTAGGGTATTTTGTGAGTGAGTAAGCATTCTACTCAAAACTTACACAAGTCCTATTCTCAACAAATGTTATTCTTCAGGCTGTTTCTATCTGACTGGTCTCCAGTTGTTATATAAATAAATACAAGTGGTTATTAAATTGTCAAGGGCTTCACTTTATTTTACTTAGATCCTCCCACTCACATTTTGCTTGTGGATATAGACCTGTAGTTTTCAACTATTTTATACCTATCGACCCGTTTGGTTAT
Organism: Octopus bimaculoides; assembly: GCF_001194135.2. NCBI lineage: Eukaryota > Metazoa > Mollusca > Cephalopoda > Octopoda > Octopodidae > Octopus > Octopus bimaculoides. The sequence continues at coordinate 46,790,313 of NC_068997.1, read as the reverse complement.
TGTTTCAATCTGGTGGGCCCTCATCATAAACTTTTGATGATGAAAAACTAGTTTTATCGATGCTTCCTTCAAAATTCCTATTTTGTTCCTCACACGTTCACTTTTGTAAGTTTGCAATAGCACTCACGAAGAGAACAATGGTAAGAATGTTCCAATGGCTGGACACATGTTGAACTATGTAAAGTGCTAGAGAAAGAAACCTAGGTGTTTCTTGCAATAAATACATCTAATGCAAAATATATTTTCAAGGATCTTTAAAATACTACGGAGGATCCCCAACTTACTCCTTTGCTTGCATGGACCCCCTCAAATTTTATATGGACCATTAGAGAAAGAAATCTAGTTGTTTCCTGCAATAAATATATCTAATGCAAAATTTTTTCATGGACCCTTAAAATTCTACCAATGATCCCCAATTTACCCCTCTGTTAGCATGGACCCCTAAAAATTTTATATGGACCATTAGAGAAAAAAACCTAGTTATTTCTTGCAATAAATACATCTAATACAAATTTTTTTTCATGAGCCCTTAAAATACTAATGAGGATCCCCAAGTTATTCCTTTGCTTGCATGGGCCCTCAAAAATCTTATATGGACCCTTAGGGGTCATATGGACCCTGGTTGAGAACCACTGATATTGACCTATATATTAGTCTTATCAGTCCTTTCTTTCCTTTTTTTTTTTGTTCTAAACTAGTGGCCCTCAACCATTTTTTGTCCATGGACCCCTTTGATTACTATTTTACTCAGCTGGACCCTCATAGCCATTTGATGTTTAAAAAATCCCATTATATCTTTGTAATTAAATATCATTAGGAATTGCATTAAAAGAGTTGTTAAACTATTTTGTGTATTGTAGAAATTTAATCAATTTATTGCTTGTAAATTTTTACCGCAAAATCTTGTATGAACCCCGATTAAGAACCACTGTTAAAAATTTAAAACTGGAAAGATTATTGGAAGTGATTTCCAATTAGACGGCAAGAAACCAGCAATAAAACAGACCCTCAAGTCACTAATTAGAATGGTGAAAGTTACAAAAGAAAAGAAAAGGAATATTTTGTTGTTGCTTTTTTAAAAAAAAAATTTAATGAGAAACTGCTCTGAGAATTATAAAACAATCAACACAAAATTTAAAAGAATTAAGATCATATTTATGTGATGAATATCATCATCATTGTCATGAATATTTTATTGTCCATTTTCCCATCTCTGCATGGGTTAAATGTAATTTGTTGAGATAAAGTTACTGTGGCAGGGCTGTGTGGTAAGAAGCTTACTTCACAACCACATAATTCCAGGTTCAGTCCCACTGTGTGACACCACTGACAAGTGTCTTCTACTATAGCCTTGGGCTCACCGAAGCCTTATGAGTGGATTTGTAGGCAGAAACTGAAAGAAGTCCATTGTAAATATATATATATATATATATATATATATACATGTATGTGTGTGTG
>NC_068997.1:46788513-46788833 GCF_001194135.2 Octopus bimaculoides | reverse complement strand
GGGGGGGGGGGGTGTCTTTATATCTATTTGCCCCACCACCACTACCATCACTTAACAATCAATGGTGGTGTGTTTATGTCCCTGTAACTTAGCCATTTGGCAAAACAGACCGATGGAATATGTACTAGGCTTACAAAGAATAAGTCCTGGGGCTAATTTCTTCGACTAAAACCCTTTAACTCTTTCGTTACTATATTTCTGACCAAAATACACCCCTCATGAGTTTCAATTAAATTCTAAAATAATCATGAATTTAGACTAGTCTCATTAAACACCTGTAACTTTTTTCATTTATCAACATATTAATGTGATATTTGGAA
>NC_068997.1:46784059-46788074 GCF_001194135.2 Octopus bimaculoides | reverse complement strand
TGTAGCTCATTCATTCTTTTCTTCGATATCTCCATATCTTCTGTTGAAAAACCTTCAAATTCGGAATCACTGCTTGATAGCATGAAACTCATCTCCATCTTCAAAGTTGAAAAAAATTAACGTCACAAAAAATGTGGAAAAAAATCTTCTAAAATTCACTGAGTTCAAATATCACGCCAAACAATGTCGGAGACAATAACTCAATTGTTTGCAAAGTGAAATCAGGTGTTTTAACGAATGTACTAACGAGATTTGGGTTCAAATATACATTTAAATAACAATGGGTACGCTCGGCCAGGTACGCTCGGGTTAGTAACGAAAGGGTTAAGGTAGTGCTCCAGCATGGCCGCAGTCAAAATGACTGAAACATGTAAAAGAGTAGAAGAATGGTTAGATATCTTTCCTGTTACCAGCTCTCACCTGTTTCCAAACAAGTTAATGTTTCTCCTATGTCGACATATTTTCACACCACTTTTCCAGATGGGGGGGAGGTCTGAAAGGGGTCTCGGAGAGTAGCATCCCAGCCCTCTTGAGCTAGTTTTCCACCACATTTCTTTAAAATCATGGTAGAGGCCTTGGTCTCAGGAACCACTCATGTCTAGAAACTGAGGTTGGGGGTAAGCAAGGGCATGCTTCCCATAGAAAATCCAGCTCCAAAATGCCTCATGATAGCAAAGGAGAATGGGCACCTGCCTACCTCGGTTGCTATGGCATTGAGGTAGATCCAGCCACCCCCATTAACAGGGACAGAACCCGGATTTAAAACACTGGATGGATGATTGTATAGGTAATAACAATATTGCTAACGATGTTGATAATGATGGACAATGATGGTGTGGTCTTTGGGCATCCCAGTCACACAAATGTTGACTTATGTCCCTGTAACTTAGCAGGTCAGCAAAAATCTTGGCACTAGGCCAGCATTTTCAGGGTGGGTTTAAGACAATTACATCAGCCCCCAATACTCAACTGGTCCTTACTTTATCAATCCCTAAAGGATGAAAGGCAAAGTTGACCTCGACGGAATTTGAACTCAGAACGTAAAGGTGGGCAATGCTTAGCAGCATTTTGTCTGACATGTTAACGATTCCAGTAACTCCCCACCTTAATAATAATAATAATAATAATAATTTCTACTGGAGGCACAAGGTCTCAAATTTGTGGGGAGGGAACTAGTTAATTACATCAACCCAAGTGTTTCACTGGTATTTAATCTATTGACCCCAAAAGGATGAAAGGCAAAGTAGGCCTCGGTGGAATTTGAACTCGGGATGTAAAGACATGAAATGCAGCTAAGCATTTTGTCCGGCATGCTAATGATTCTGGTTGCTCCCCACCTTAACCCATTACCTACCAGTGATCTCGTATGAGATCACTTAAAAATTACAAATTTCGTAATTATCTATCAATATTTACACATATCTAACCTTTTTGCTATATCTACTAGGTATATTTCTCTCATATTCAAATGAGGTTTGCTAATTTTTCACCCAATATCTTGCTTATTTCTATTTAAAATGTTATTTTGATCATTCCAGTTAATAGAATTATGGGAGGCAATGGGTTAAAGTCAAATATAACCAGGCTTGGACAGAACAGTGAGGAAAGAAAATCCTGTTGAACTTGGCTATAGTCTGGTTCTGTGAGAGCGTATGGTAGACATAGCCAAATACATAAATACATACATAGAAACACACCATATATGTAAATTATCTAACAATGATGCAAATATATCAGATTTAATTATATCAAATTTAATTAATAAGCAGAATCCAGCATTAACTCCTACTAAATTCACTCGCATGGTATTGGCCAGTTTGGTGTTCTAGTAGGCTTTTAACCAGGGTACTGCACAGTGGAGTTGAACCCTTGAAGAAGTTTGCTTCATGTAGTTATAAGGCAGGCTTCTTAACCGCACACTTATGTATCCCTCTGTTCCACCCCCTCTTTTTTTTTTTGTCCTGTAGCTTTTCATTTTGCCACTTTGAAAGTGTGACCTCTGAAGGTCAAAGGCACTGACCCTCCTCCCTCTGGCGAACATGTAAATAGAAACTATGAATATTTATACTGGTTGGTCGACATTGATGATGTCCAGCCAATTACTGATAACAACAATAATGTTGATAATGATGTTGATAATGATGGACAATGGTGTGGTCAGTGACGATGATGATACTGATGAGGATGGTGAGGGGGATAATGGGATTACGGTGGTGGTGATGATGGTGGTGGTGATAAGGTTGGTAGTGGTGCTGGTAGTGATGATGATGATCATGATGATGATGATGAGGTTGATGATGATGATGATGATGATGGTATTGTTCTGATTTTCAATGTAGCATTTCTATTCTTTATACTTTATCAATGTTTCAATCAGGAGGACAAGACACTTGGTCAGTTCTCTTCATATTTAAGTCTGTGTGTGAGTGCATGTATGCATGCATGCATGCGTCTATGTGTGTGTGTTATTTTGTGTATATATATGTGTGTATATCTTTATGCCTGTGAGTATTTGCATGTATGTGTAGGTTGATGTGCAATGCTATATGAGTTAATCTAGGTTGTTGTTCTATAACCCCAGGTCAACCCTGATTGAGTAGACTTGTGACATGATCAAAGGCATTCCATCCTTGACCATCCCATTGCTCTTCTTTTCTGAAGAGATTCCAGGACCACATGAACTGACCACATGACCTATGTGAAGGCAATAGGATATGATATGAGGGAGATTTGGCTGATTTTTCTAGCAGATCAGTCGACCATGTAGAGGCTTCCTTTGTTGGTCCAAGCTGCTTGAGTGAATAAATGAGAGTTTGTGTGTGTGTGTGTGTGTGTGTGTGTGTGTTTATGTGCGTGTGCGCGCATGTGTTTACAGTGGAAAATTGCCTCATTAAAATCTGGTACAGCCAATTTATGCCAGCATGGTCAGTCGGATGTGTTCAGAGTGGACAGTAGTAGCCATTTTCTCTTACATACACATATTTATATATACAAATATATTGTACACACACACACATTGATATATACATATATATACTATACACACACATTCATATATATATATATATACGTATATACTACACATACACACACATACATATATACTATACACACACATTAATACACTAACAGATGTATACAAATGTTACAGATGCACACCCACATATACGTGGCACCTAACATTAACATTACACATACATACTTGCACTAAGGCCATACACATACACACACATACATTAATCACCATACACGAACATATTGTCAAATTAATGCACACACACATACATATTTGCACAGACACCACACATACACATACATTCTTGCACTAACATCACGACACACACATGCTAAGAACATACACACATACTGACAAATTGATGCCCGCACATTTACACACACACACATTATTACAAACACGTCCACACACGCACACAATATCACAAACACGTACACACACACATTATTACAAACAGGTACACACATACACATTATTACAACCATGTACACACATACATTGTTACAGACATGTACACACACACACACACATATACATTATTACAAACACACACATACATTGTTACAGACACACATACTTTGTTACAAACACACACACACACACACACACACAAACACACACACACACATATATATTTATATGTTCTGTGTGTATCAGTGCATGCGTGTCTATGTGTATGTTATCAATTTGTAAATATATATATATGTACAATGTTAATGTGTATATGTATATATTTGTGTGTGTGTGTGTGTGGTCTGTGAGTGTAAATGAAACATTGATAGCAAAAGCAATTCTACCAAGCGTTAGCTGGTTCAATTCCTTGCCTCAATAAACACACTAATTGCTCATCTGTCGTTTGTCTCAAGTGACATATAGACACATAGACAGACTCAGAAAGCTGATGGTGGTGGTGGTGGTGCGTGTGTGCAAAGTGCTTTATACCCAAACTTGCACTGGTCTGTTCTGGTCTACCTCCGTTCACTCCTCTCTTCCCCACCC
>NC_068997.1:46782133-46783966 GCF_001194135.2 Octopus bimaculoides | reverse complement strand
CCCTTATCTCTCCTATCCACCATTTCTCTCTCTCCCACCCACCTCTCCCTGCCCCTCCTGCACTCTCCCCCCTCTCATCTGCCCACCCTCTCCCCCTCTTTTTACTCTCTCCCTCTTTCTCTCTCCTGCCTCTTTCCCCCTCTCCTTTCTATCTCCTTTCTCCCATCTACCCTCCACCTCTATCCCTCTCTCCACCCCCTTACCCTTCCCTTCACCTCTCTACCTCTCCCTACTCTCACCTCCTTCTATCTGTCCAGCCCCTCCTCTCCCCTCTCATTTCTTTTATCTATCTCCTTCATTCACTGTGATGTCATGAGATAGTTATAAACCCCTAATCCTCAACCATTTTTAGCCTATGAAACCCCTTCAATTCCTATCTTATCTACTGGATCCTCTGTAGCCATTCGAAGTGTAGAAAAACATCCTACTGCTTTCTTATAATTAAACATTATTAGGAATCATACAAAACAAATTCTAATATATATATATATATACTCTTACTCTTTTACTTATTTCAGTCATTTGACTACAGCCAAGCTGGGGCACCGCCTTTAGTCGAGCGAATTGACCCCAGTACTTATTCTTTCAAAGCCTAGTACTTATTCACTCGGTGTCTTTTGCTGAACCGCTAAGCTATGGGGACGTAAACACACCAGCATCAGTTGTCAAGTGATGTTGGGGGGACAAACACAGACACACACACACACACACACACACACACACACACTCTTAGGTCCTCATGTACCTAAGAGACGTATACCCCACTGCAATCAAAATTATGAATTGATATCGTTGACAGGATAACTTTTGCTCACTAGATATACTTCAATGCCAGGACTTTATTAGATGGCCCTCGTTTAGTGTACCATACGTTGGGAATGAACCAAGATCTACGTAATGATGAAGCAAACTCTGTAGCTATACAGCTGTACCTCTGCTTGTGTGCCTGCACATGCCCATCTGTCTGTCTGTCTGTCTGATTGTTTATCTGCTTGATTGTCCTTCTATCTGTCAGATGATCTGTCTGTCTGTCCACCTGTCTGTCCATCGGTTTGAATCTATCCATCTTTCTATCTATCCATGCATACACCTATTTAGCTAGCTAGATAAATAAATAGATAGACAGACAGACAGGTGGGTGAATGGACAAATACAAAGAATCAAGAATTATCCAAAGTTGATATGCCATTAAGGAAAAGGGCAGTTTTATTGTCTGGAAACAAGAGGACAGTCCTGGACGTGCTTCTGATTCAATAGCCATCATGAAACACAACATTTGCCATCCAACCTCATCTCTTATAACCAAGGGACTTTGGCTTATACAGGAAAAATAAAACATATTTTGTGCCTACATAAGTTGAATGATTTAAACAAAAGTCAGCTAAGTAACTTTTGTTGAGTGGGTGTATATATGTATATATATTATATATATTGCATGGTGAACTAGGATGTGTATATATATTTCTGTATGTGTGTGCATGCATATGTGTGCTTGGATTGGCGACCGTCTTATTGGTCTATCTACATAAACACACTGTATAGGAACAACACATTCACACATTCGTAGACATATAAATCGCAACTGCTTACCTACCAACCCACACTTTCTTATACAAATATTTGTACTAATATCTATGAAAACAAAGAATACACACGTACACAGGCACATGTGTGTGTGTGTCTGTGTGCGTGTGCTTTATTGTGTTTATGAGTATGTATACATGTGTCTGTTTATTCTTCATTTATATCTATATCTGTCTATTTTGTTTGTCTTTCTGTCTATCTATCTATCTATGTATCTATATATATATATATATATATATATATATATAT
>NC_068997.1:46773110-46778110 GCF_001194135.2 Octopus bimaculoides | reverse complement strand
CAGCATAATCAAACTACAATTAACTGTGAGACAATGAGGGAGACCTCTGTCCTCTATGTGTGGCCTCTTAGGTTCCTGCAAAATAACAGCCAAATCTCCCTCAGATTATATCCTGTTGACTTAAATGAGAAAACTCATATTGAATAGAATAACAAACTGCAAGCATGGCTGTGTGGTAAGAAGAGTTTGCTTCCCAACCACATGGTTCCAGGTTCAGTCCCACTGCATGGTACCTTGGACAAATGTCTTCTGCTATACACTCAGGTCGACTAAATCCCTTGTAAGTGGATTTGGTGGATGTTTTATTTGTATATATATAACTTTATGTAGTCACATGGTACATCCTTGGTTATGGCATATAATCAGTTAGAAAGTTACCTATGGTTTCCTGACTGCTATTGCACATGGCAATATAGGGGAATCCTGAGATCTACCTCTGACCAATTTTATGCCATGAGCAAGGATATATTACCCAATTCAAATAAACGAATAATAAAATTAATGGACACCAAGGAGTTCTCTGTGTAAACAGGTCAAAGTTGTTCATTGTTCAGTAAACGGAAAGATTATCACCTCATTTGACATCAGGGAGTGCATCCAACGTTGGAAAATCTCTTCTCCGATATTAATGTGTTAAACACTTATAGTATGCAAATTTGTAGCTCCAGTTCTGTGTAGTTACTAGATATAAGGTGGATATGAATGGGTTGGCTATTTGTTTTTCTGGGATTGGTCAAATGATATGGACACCTGACCAGTACAAGCATGGAAAAGTAGACATTAACACGATGATGATGATTATGATGAATAATCTAAGGACCTTATCAATTCATTCATATATGTATGTGGGTGGTATTAGGAAGGGCATCCAACCGTGGAAACCATCCTGCTGGAGCTTGATACTGGACCTCTATGCAGCCCTGTGGCTCACCAGCTCCTGTCAAACAGTCCTACCAAACCATACCAATGTAGAAAACAGATGTGAAATGATGATGGTGATGTATGTATGTATACACACACACACACACACTCATATATTTAAAACCTAAATTTATTCTTTGGCTATATGGAAAAGCGCACAGCATGTTTACCAAAGTAGTTCCGTATGTGAAACCCTATCTAATGGCTATAAACATGATAATATGATTAAAACACAATTAGTCTTGCTACCAATTTACTCATTCAACATTAAGTCATAAACATTATCCATGCTTGCATATTGCATAATTAATCTTATTTTTAGCAAACGAGCTCAAAACATTGATTTTCTTTTTTGCCTTTTCATTCCGCCTGCCTTCCTCCGTATACTCGGGGCAGGAATGGTAACTCCCATGATCCTTTGCTCTTTTTCTGGGTTTTCAAGGCTAATGTGAAAGAAGGAAGGAAGTTAACGTGAAATTAGAGAACTTGCTTTTATGTTTGCAGAGGAATGAACTCCATCGATTGCACCCAGGGATCAGCTGGGCTTGGCTATAGACAGAAATGTGGTTGTATGGTTACGAAGCTTTCTTGGGTTCAATCACATTGAGTGGCACCTTACAAATACACTGTTGAATAATCGTTTTTGGGGTGAGAAGTTGTACGTTTAAATTAATTTAAAATTCCTAAACTAAAACTTTTTTTTTTTTTTTACAATAATTTTTTTCCTTATAATATCATCATATAACATTGATCTTAATTTGTTTTCAAAACTAATAATGTACGACGAGGTTATTGAACATTTTACATCTCAAAGATGAATAATAGAACTTATAGATAAGTAATTTTAAGTAAGTAAAATTATACGGTTTCTTATTCTTTGGTGTGTACGCATAAGAAAATTATGGTTTATTTTAGAATGCTTACAATTTATAGGGTATTATTAATTCAATTTACTTTAGTGCCTTATATCTGTATCCCAATTGAATTAAGTTTACTTTACTCACATTTTGAATAGAAATACACAGTTTCTATGCCTAATTTGAGTAATACTAATGTTACTCATAGTATGGTCAGTGTGGCAGCAAACCCAATGACAATAACCACCATACACCACTGGTATCTTCTACTAATAGCTCCAGGCCAATCAAAGCCTTATGAGTGTTTTTTTTTTTTTGGTTGATGGAAACTGAAAGAAGCTTCTTATATGTATATATAGATGTATTTGGTGGCTTAGCTAGTCAAAACTTTGAAATTAATGTCAACATTGTTCTTGTTAAAAAATAGTCAGTTTGTACTCTACCAGCTGTGTTGAGTGATCCTTCAGTTTAATGTAAAATTCTTTCTATTATAACATAAAAACCAAGAAATATGTGTGTGTGTGTGTGTATTGAGAAAAAGGTCACCAGAATTTTGGAAAAAAATCTTTTTATTTCTTCATTATTAGCGCTTTTGTTCATTTCTCGAACTTGTCAAATAGAATTTTGTGAATGTACAAACAACTTGTTCATTTATATAAAACAGATGTTTCTTTAGGGTTTTGTTTAGAAGAGGATAAGATTGTCTTTTGGGGTTTTTTGGGGGATGAGGTTTCCATGACAATGGAGATAGATAGATAGAAAGATAGGTTGATAGATAGTCAGATAGATAGATAGATAGGTAGGAAGAGAGAGGTGTCTCCATTGTCATGGAACCTCACCCAAAGAAACAAAAACAATGTTCTGTTCTAAACAAAACCCTAAAAAAAAACATCTGTTTTATATAAATGAACAAGTTGTTTGTACTTTCACAAAATTCTATTTGACAAGTTCAAGAAACAAACGAAAGCGCTAATAATAATGAAGAAATAAAAAGATTTTTTTCCAAAATTCTGGTGATATTTTTTCTCAGTATTCAACATCTGTACACCACACCTAACACTCTATATATGGCTGTGTGGTAAGTAGCTTGCTTACCAACCACATGGTTCCGGATTCAGTCCCACTGCATGGCACCTTGGGCAAGTGTCTTCTACTATAGCCTCAAGCTGACCAAAGCCTTGTGAGTGGATTTGGTAGATATATAAATGTTTGTGTCTGTGTTTGTCCCCCTAACATCGCTTGACAACCGATGCTGGTGTGTTTACGTCCCTGTAACTTAGCGGTTCAGCAAAAGAGACTGATACAATAAGTCCTGGGATCAATTTGCTTGACTAAAAATGGTGCTCCAGCATGGCCGCAGTCAAATGACTGAAAGAAATAAAAGAATATATATATATGTGTGTGTTTGGACTGAGATTTAAGTCAATGTGTTGTATATGATACTGTAATAAACAAGTTATTGAGAATGTATAATTCTCTATTCTTATTTATAATTTCTGTTATATATGTAATATATACACCATCATAAACATCACAGAAGCGATGTTAATATCTAGTCTCCTGTGAAAAACATGTCTTGGTACAGGGAAATATTACCTTGCTCAGAAACAAATGTGGGTTGGTGATAGGAAGGGCATCTGGCCATAGAAAAATCTGCCTTGACAAATTCCATCTGACCCATGCAAACATGAAAAAGTGGATGTTAAATTATGATGATGATTTGCAATAATTGACTTATAATCTCTCTCCCTTTTTTTTTTTTCGTTCTTTCTCCTTTTATTCTCTCTTAAACCTTTCTGTCAAAGACCATAGGCTCGAGATGTAAAAGACTTGTAATCACATCTCCCCTCATCCTGGACTCACACTAACCCCCTTTGTTCAATCCCTCCTACCAGCATCTAAATCAGTGGTTCTCAGCTGGAGTCCAAAATCTTATACGGCCCTTGTGGGGTCCATTTAAGGTTTTGTTGTTAAAATTTAGGTGCAAGGAATTGCTTATACTTCTGTAATACAACAAATATTTTAACAATTTTTTTCATGTATACCATTCCTAATAATATTTAATCATAAAAATATAATAGGATTTTTTAAGCATCAAATGTCTATGAGGGGCCACATGAGTAAAATAGAAATCAAAGGGGTCTATAGGCTAAAAATGGTTGAGAACCACTGATCTAAATAATCTGTGGTTTCCCTGCCCACCTTCTGCTTTTCATGTAGCCGTAGACTCACAGGTGTTCAAGCTAAACATAAATTGTACCATTCTCACGAGTGGTGGGAGGACCCATGAAGGTCACAAATGCACTGCCTACCCCTTTATTAGGCCAACTGTTATAACCAGCCTAACTAAACCGATCAATCTCCAAGGCTTTTAAGAGCCTGTGAAGATTGAGAGCTCTGTGCTGTGTTCTGTTATGTACCAATAAGACGCACCAGTTTTTGAGAGCCTGGGGAGGTCATGGTGCTGCTCATCTAACTAAACCAATCTATCTCCGTAGCTTAGGAGGCCTGTGATGATCAACAGCTCTGCACAACCTTCTTCTGTTCTAAACCAATGGGTCTCGACAATTTCTGAGAGCCTGGGGAGTTCATTCGTACTGCAATACATCTTGATGAAACCATAACAATATATATTGACAGTGTGCCAGATTTGTGGTTGTCTTCTTTTGCCTAATTATATTTGTATCATACGGTCACTTAAGCACTGATGATTGATTTGAAAGGTTGCGACAGAACAACAACAACAGCATCAACTATTTATTGAGAAGCCTCGATGTGGTCATTCAGTCTGTTAGAAATAGCAGCCAAATTTTTCTTTTACTACATCACCTTAAAAAAAAAAAAGGATACTTTGTATCTCACAGATCACAACACATTGCTATACAATGTGTGTGTGTGTGTGTGTGTATACAGGATGGTCACAAGTGTGTGGTTGTGTGTGTGTGTGCATGCACACACACACACACACACACTCACAAAAGGATTTCCACAAGTATATTCAGTAAAAGGAGTATTCCTGCTGTATGATAGCATATGGTAGCCAATAACCCTAGAGGAGCTTTGAAATGCATGTTATAATGTTCTTATCCAGATGATATGAAATATACCTGTCTGTGTACGTACGTATGTACGTGCGTATGTATGTATGTGTGTGTGTGTGTGTATATATATATATATATATATATGTGTATATACATATATATATATATATATATATATATA
>NC_068997.1:46766227-46772889 GCF_001194135.2 Octopus bimaculoides | reverse complement strand
ATATATAAAACTGGCTTCTTTCAGTTTCCATCTACCAAATGTACTCACAAGGCTTTGGTTGTCCTGAGGTTATAGTGGAAGACATTTGCCCAAGGTTCCACACAGTAGGACTGAACCCGGAACCATGTGGTTGGGAAGCCAGCTTCTTACCACACAGCCATGCTTGTGCCTATATGTGCATACATTCACACTCACGCACACTCATATGCATGGAGGTATGTGAGATGCATTGCAGCAGAGACTGTGTTCTTTTGATGTTGTTACTGAAAATTGTGTCATTGTAAATAAATGAAGCAAAATGTGTGTGTGTCTGTGTGTCTGTCTGTCTGTCTCCATCTTAACCTTAGTTGTAGCAAAAAAAAGAAAACCCCCACAGCAAGTCTGTCTGTCTGTCTGCCTGTCTGTATGTCTGTCTGTCTGCCTGTCTGTATGTCTGTCTGTGTGGTGGCGAGCAGGAGGGAGGGAGGGAGTTAAGCTCCATGGAGTCATATATAAAATGTTGAGAACAAATGCAGGATTAACAGATTGAGTACCTACATTAGAGAGCCGGGGATGGAGGTGGGAGTGGTGGTGGATGGCGGAATGGGAAAATAAGAGAGGGAGGGAGAGAGTAGGGTGGAGGTAAGGAAGTGGTTAATAAGTATGACAGGGGTGACGAGGTTGGGGAAGAGAAGGTGAGATGAAGGAGGAGGAAAGAAGGGGTAGAAGCTGGAGAAGTGTTAGAAATAAGGGATCAGAAGAGAGGAGAGGGGAGAGGTAGAAATGAAGGGGAAGGAGAAGACAGAGAACAGGAATTGGAGGAGAAGGAGGAGGAGAGTGAACAGAAGGAAGCGGAGGTGGGGGAGATGGGGAAGAAGTGGAGATGACGGGAGAAGTTGAAAGAAGGGAGGCAAATGAGTAGGGGACAGGAGGAGAACAAGAATGGTGGGGGGAGAAGAAGGGAAAAGAGACAAAAGAAATAAGGAGGGGGGAGACAGAATGAGAAAGAGGCGGAGGTGAAGAAGGAGAAGATGAAAAAGGTGGAGAAGAAAAGAAAGGAAAAGGTGAAGAATGAGAAGAAGAATGAGAAAGAGGCAAAGCAAGAAAGATAGGAGGGTGGGTGATGAGGATGGTTTGAAGCAGTATAAAACTCCAAAAATGTAACAATCCTATGGACTATTTTGGTATCCACTACTTTCCATAAAATTCTATAAATGATTTCACCTTCTATTCTCCCTCTTTTGGCTTCAGTTTGATTTCTTCTTTTTATTTAAATATTTTTAGTGGTTTTAGTTTTTTGTTTTATTTCTGTTTTGTTACTTTTTTTTGTTTTTGTTTGTTTGTTTTTTAAATTTTATTTTTACTTTATGTTGTTTGTTTCTGTTGTAGCTTTCCCTCGGAAAAATCTCATCCATTTTAGTTTTAAGTATATCTTACCATTGTACCGTTTCTGGAGACAACAAAGCCATCTTCATCAAATAGATTATTCTTAGCGATGGATAATGTTGTTGGTTTGTCGTTGTCTTTGTTTTTTTTTTTTTACCTTTTTATTTTTACAGAAGGACACACTCACACACACACACACACACACAAAGAATCGGTGATCTTCCTAATTTTCCATTAAGTCCTTCCTGTATATCGGTCGACAATGCAATATGGAAAAAGATCAACTTCAAAAAGGCTGTTTTTCCGCATACAGGATCTAATGGATGTGTATATGGACAGATGTGTGTGTGTGTATGTTTGTGTGTGTGTGTGTGTGTGTGTGTGTATCTATGTCTCTATGTGCATATATGTTTGTGTGTATGTGTTTGTGCATGTATAGATATATGTGTGGGCATGTGTTTGTGTGTGTGTATGTATGTATATGTACGTTTGTATGTGTATATGAATGTTTGTGCTTGTAGGTGTCTGATTTTCATGTACATGCATGTATGTTGGTGTGTGTGTTTGCATATGTAATGTATGTATGTGTGTATGTGTGTGTGTGTGAATATGTGCGTGAAGCATGAGAGTGAGAAAGAGATGGAGAACGGGAGAGAGAGGGTGATAGCCACAGAGAGGGAAATAGAGTGAGTGAGAGAGAGAGAGAAATGCCGAGAGATCAATTATGTACATTACAGTAAAATTTATGACTTGTTGCTCCAAGCTTCCACTGTTCTGCTGTATCTTCTCTATTGTGATTACCATTGCCATCAACATCATCAGCACAATAACCACTACCATCATCATCATCATCATTACCATCATAACCATCATCAGTACCCTACGATCACCACCACCACCACCATCATCATCATCTCCATGAAGAAAGCTACGGCCGCTCACAGCAGTCTGCTACCACTAATTAAATCATTTGCTATTTTCATGCTGCGTAGTGGTGACGAAATAGCCGAGAGGTTTATGTTTTAAGTCTAAAAACATTACAGCTTTGTATTACCTTAGGTTGTCAGATCAAAACACTCTCATTGTTGTCAATGGTTTATTGTGTTTATACAATGGAGGCCAGCATATCTAATTCTGTCTATTATTACCTCGGTTCACATTGCTATGCAGTCGGTCTACGGTAGCAGACTTTTGTTGGTTGGAAGTGAATGAGTGTGTGTGTGTGTGTGTGTGTGTGTGTGTAATGTGGTGGAGGGGAAATGGAAGTTACCTGTCTCAAACCTAGCTTTGTCGTCATCGTTCGCTTATTACATACACACCTTTCGTATGAGACATTTTGGTTAGCCACTTGTAAAATTAGAATTGTTTTTGGTCTCTATAGAAATCAGAGTTAAGTACTCTGCCCATGGCATCTTACAATTAGTTATATGATTAATTTTCACTTGTGATAGACATCACAGTCTAAATGAGGTACCGCTTCCCCACCTGCTTTGCTGTTCGTTTTCTTATTATCTACTGTTGTGGTTGTCAGTGTCATTCAATTCAATCCTGATCAAGCAGAGTTATAGTCAAAGGCATTCCATTTGTGACCATCCTGTATGGTTTTTTTTTGTGTTTTTTCTATGGACTTAATGCATCCGAGACTACATTTGATTTTGTTGTTGTCTGTCATTGTTGTTATTTAATTCTGATGAAGCAGAGCTGTGATCGAAGGCACTCCAGCCGTGACCATCCTGTATATATTTTCTTGTAATAGACAGTTTCCAGGACTATATTATCTAAAATGTTATAAGTGCTCCCCCACTTCCCACCCTGCGCTCTTAAAACAGTGAGTTGTTATTTTGAAGGAGGTTTAGCTGCTAGCTTTAGCGGATCAAGAGGAGATACCTCTTCCCCCCTGCTTTTGTTGTTGTCATCATTATTTAATCCTGATCAAGCAGAGCTATAAACAAATGCGTTCCACCTCTTTACTCTCTTACTCTTTTACTTGTTTCAGTCATTTGACTGTGGCCATGCTGGAGCACCGCCTTTAGTCAAGCAAATCGACCCCAGGACTTATTCTTTGGAAGCCTAGTACTTATTCTATCGGTCTCTTGTGCCGAATCGCTAAGTTATGGGGACGTAAACACACCAGCATCGGTTGTCAAGCGATGTTGGGGGACAAACACAGGCACAAACACACATATATATATATATACATATATGCGACGGGCTTCTTTCAGCTTCCGTCTACCAAATCCACTCATAAGGCTTTGATCTGCCTGAGGTTATAGTAGAAGGTACTTGCTCAAGGTGCCACGCAGTGGGAATGAACCCGGAACCATGTGGTCGGTAAGCAAGCTACTTACCACACAGCCACTCCTGCGCCTATATAGCCACTCCTGCGCCTATATAGCCACTCCTGCGCCTATATGTGACCATCCTGTATATTTTTTTAATAGCATCCAAGACTACATTATCTACTGTCTTTTGTTTTTTTCTTTTTCTCTTAAGTCGTTATCTAAAATAGATTTGGCTGGTAATTTTCGCTAATCAAGTGACTACAACATAGAGCCTTTCTTATTAATGGTTTCAAATTTTGGCATGGGGCCAGCAGTTTTGAAGGTAACAGGAAGTTGATTACACCAAACCCAGCGCTCCACTGGTACTTATTTTATTGACCCCAAAAGGATGAGAGGCAAAGTCAGCCTTTGCAACATTTGAACTCAGAACCTAAAGCTAGAATAGATGCCACTAAGCACTTTATCCAGTCTCGTAATGATTACAACCTTTCTCATCAATGACATATCCCGTATGCCCAATGGTATCTAGTGTTTAATCTTGTTCCCACAAACATTGCCCTAATCATATAACCTGGCTCTCCATCAGTTATAACAAGTTTTCCAGTTGATCCGATCAATGGAACAGCCTGCTCATGAAATTAACATGCAAGTGGTTGAGCACTCCTCAGACACAGGTACCCTTAATGCAGTTCTCAGGGAGATTCAGTGTGACACACTAAATGTGTCATGTCTGGTTCTTTGAACTACAGGTACGACTCATTTTTTGCTAGCTGAATTGACTGAAGCCATAAGAAACAAAAAATCTTGCCCAAGGTCACAATATGCCTACAGGAATTGAACTCATGACCTTACAATCATGAGCCAAATATCACAGCCACTAAGCCATACCACTAAGCCATGCTCCTACTCTCTAACTGTATTTGTATCTGCTCTCCTCACATTTTTGAATTCTGATGTTTGCCTTCACATTTCCACCCAAACTAGGTCTTCTGTCCCACATTCTCTCTCCCCTGCCAAACATCATTTTACACCAATCACATCAGTCTCCACCCAGCTCTGTACATCATTCTCCACCCTCCTCTTCACCACACTCTACTTTGCCTCACCAGTATTTATGAATAATGTATTATGTGACCATGGGCACAAGTGTGATTGTGTGGTAAGCAGTTTGTTTCTCACACGCAAGGTTCTGAGTTCAATCTCTCTGCAAGGTACCTTGAGCAAGTGTCTTCTATGATAGCCTCTGGCTGACCAAAGCTTTGAGTGTACTTGGTTGAAAGAAACTGAAAGTAGCCCACCACGTGTGTGTGTGTGTGTGTGTGTGTGTGTGTGTGTGTGCCTGCTTATGTTTGTTCCCCACCACCGCTGGACAACTGGTGTTTGTGTTTACATCCCCTGAGCGGTTTGGCAAAAAAAATCTGATACCAGGCTGAATAAAAAAAACAGGAAAAATTACCGGGGTCAATTCGTTTGACTAAATTTCTACAAGGCAGTGCTCCAACATGGCCACAGTCTAATGTCTGAAACAAGCAAAAGACAAAATATAAAAGACATTGTATTACATGAAGTATTAGTCCAGGTGGAAGAAGTCTGTTTTCTGTGTAAATCTGCCAAATTTGGCACTAAACTAATGAACTGATAATCTCTTATCTCAGAGTGACCTAGTTTACTGACCTAATTCCTCTGTAGGTCACTTGCAATATTTCAGGCCTTGTTTGCTTCTCTGTTAGCAATGTAAATATTGATAAATAGCCTTTCTATAACATTACTGACCTTCAATTGACTTATATTTTGGATAAGGTCAGATCTGCATTTCTATTTCATGAGGGGTTTATTGCTGTTCCCTTCCCTAGAGATCTCTTAGGGCAGAGAATATAATCTGCAACCCCCACCTCCACCTTCTTTTTCGCTTTTGCAAGAGCAAATTTTCTCACTCTTAACTTTTGAGGCTTCTGTTTTTTTACTTCCATTTACAAATAGGTGCAGGGATGGCTGTGTGGTAAGAAGCTTGCTTCCCAACCACATGGTTCCGGGTTCAGTCCCACTGCGTGGAACTTAGGGCAGGTGTTTTATCTTATTATATATGTACGTATATATGTGTACATATGGGCACAGGCGTAGCTGTGTGGTAGGAAGCTTGCTTCCCAACCACATGGTTTGGGGTTCAGTCTCATTGTGTGGTACCTTATGGAACTATAGCTTCAAGATGACCAAAGCTTTATGAGTGGATTTGGTAGATGGAAACTGAAAGAACCCTGTTGTGTGTGTGTGGATATATATATATATATATATATATATATACATGCATATATGGGTACAGGACATCACAATGTACCCTACAATGTCATTATAAAAGTAAACACATCATCAAAATATTTCAAAGCTAGATCAACTAAAACCCAAATGTTAAGAGCAGTCTTAAGCATATCTTTGAGAATGCATCCCACCAAGAAACAGCTGTATGGAGATCTCCTGCCTGTTTCTACCATTATAAGGGGAAATTCTTGAAGACCTCCCTCATCTAATGTGGAACCGAGGTGGGTGGTGTGTGTAGCTTAGAAATGCTTGAACATGCCCAACCAGACGATGGGGAATTCAGAACAATGTGAATAAACAAACAATAGTTTTGAGAGAGTAATCTAAATGCTACGGGGTTGACCTATAGTTGCACATTTACCATCATAAAAAGATTTATGTTGCTCTTCCCCCCTTTAACATATTTTGGTGTCTTAATTTTCAAGTTAGAACAGGAAATATAAAAATATTTCATTTAATGAATATGAATAATGAATAAATATTTATAAATCTCATATAGATTTCTAATGTCTATTTTATATTAAAATCAGAGCTTTTCTACTAATTTCTCATTTTTTAAACAATCTCTCCAATTACATATTGTCATAGCATCATATTTCTGCACTCATATATATGTATATATTGGATATTATTATTATTATTATTATTATTATTATTATTATTATTATTATTATTATTAATCTGCAGCAGCAGAGTGAC